>NW_020664463.1:16505862-16537462 GCF_002925995.2 Terrapene triunguis | reverse complement strand
CCCTACATTTGAACCCTAAAGTTCAAAGTGGGGATCCAGCCTTGACAGTCATCCACTTAGGGACTGATGACAAGATTTTTTACTATAAGCTGGGGAGTTGTCAGTTGAAAGCAACAGAAGAAGAAGAAAAAGACCTGAGTGAATTGGCTGATCACAGTATGACTATGAGTTACCAATGTGATATGGCCATGAAAAGGGCTAATACAATCCTAATATGCATCAAGTGAGGTGTTTTTTTGTTTTTTTTTAGAGACAGGGAAGTGTTAGTACCATTGTACAAGGCATTGCTGAGACCTCATCTGGAATACTGTGCACAATTCTGGTCTCCCATGTTTCAGAAAGATGAATTCAAAGTGGAACAGGTGCAGAGAAGGGCTACTAGGATGATCAGAGGAATGGAAAACCTACCTTATGAGAGAAGACTCACAGAGCTTGGCTTGTTTAGCCTAACCAAAAGGAGGCTGAGGGGAGATACAATTGCTGTCTATAAATACATCAGAGGGAGAAATACCATGGAGGGGGAGAAGTTATTTAAATTAAGTGCCGACATTGACACAAAAACAAATGGATTTAAACTGGCCATCAATACGTTAATGCTTGAAATTAGACAAAGGTTTCTAACCATCAGAGTAAAGTTCTGGAACAGCCTTCTAAGGAGGGTAGTGGGGGCAAAAAACTTAACAGGCTTCAAGACTGAGCATGATAAGTTTATGGAGGGGATGGTATGATGAGACTGCCTACAATGGAGTGTAGCCAATCTGTGACTGCTAATAGCAAATATCTCTAATGGCCAGAGATGGGACACTAGATGGGGAGGGCTTTGAATTACTACAGCGAATTCTTTCCCAGGTATCTGGCTGGTGGGTCTTACCCACATGCTCAGGGTCTAACTGATCACCATATTTGTGGTCAGAAAGGAATTTTCCCCTGGGTCAGATTGGCAGAGACCATGGGAGGGTTTTCGCCTTACTCTGCAGCATGGGGCATGGATCACTTGCTGGTTTAAACTAGTGTAAATGGTGGGTTCTCTGTAACTTGGAGTCTTTAAATCATGATTTGAGGACTTCAGTAACTCAGTCAGGGGTCTATAATAGGAGTGGGTGGGTGAGCTTCTGTGGCCTGGAATGTACAGGAGGTCAGACTAGATGGTCATAATGGTCCCTTGTGGCCTTAAAATCTATGAGACTGCCTTAAATGAAAATGTTTACTCATTGCTGCAATTTTAAATGCTAGTAAGCCTCATACTTTTGTCCTTTGAGGGGAATGAAGCAAAAAGACAACTGATTTTCCTAAGTAACTGCATTGTAATATAAATTTTAAACAAGTTGCAATGTGTATGTAACAAGTGGTTTTGGTGCCTCTGAAATGAAGCTGTCCATATATGCAGTCATCGTATATAGAAAGCTAACGTTTTTGGTATGTGCTATCCAGGGCCGGCGCTTCCACTAGGCGGTCGCCTAGGGCGGCAGGATTTGGGGGGCTGCATTTTGCCGCCCTTGGCGGAAATTCGGCGGCGAAGGGTCCTTCTGCTCCGGATCTTCGGCGGAAATTCGGTGGCGGGTCCTTCACTCGCTCTGGGACCCGCCGCCGAAGTGCCCCGAAGATACGGAGTGGAAGGACCCCCGCCGCCGAAGACCCCAGGCCCCCTGAATGCTCAGAGGAGGAGTGCTGCCACCTAGGGCGGCAAAAACCCTGGCACCGCTCCTGGTGCTATCTGTAAATATCCTGTTAAAAAATTATGCCGCTTTACACCTCTACCTCGATATAACGCTGTCTCCGGGAGCCAAAAAATCTTACCGCGTTATAGGTGAAACCGCGTTATATCGAACTTGCTTTGATCTGCCGGAGTGCGCAGTCCCGCCTTCTCCCCCCCCTCCCCCCCCGAGCACTGCTTTACCGCATTATATCAGAATTCGTGTTATATCGGGTCGCGTTATATTGAGGTAGAGGTGTATTAGGTTCATGGTAGGAGTCTAAGATTCTTCTTCAGAAAACTAGATTATGAAAGTTAGATTATGTCCTTCAGATCAATTCATGGAAGGTCTCTTCCATATGTGGGTTTCCCCTCCCTCAGAAGGAGGAGCGGATTAGATGGGGACATGCACATGCATGCTCAACTCTAGGGTATATTATCCTTTCTGCATAGTATCCCCTCTGGCATTTTGGAGGCTGCTGCAGCCAGAGGCAATTCCAGGCAGCATTGCTTGTGAATGGGTTCTCATAGCTTTTTCTGTTGGGGACATACTCCACTTCCTCAATAGAATGAAGTGGAAGGGTTCATCTGGTTGCACCTTAACTGGGTCTTCCACCTTTCCTCACCCCCCTCCCCAAGCAATCATGCTGGCTGAAGGGAGGAGGAAGGAATAGGAGCAGGCCACATGGGTCACCAAACTGAAGATGATGATGATGGTTCCTTCCCTTTTTGAGGGTTTTGGGGTGTGAAGGCAGGAGTAGGCAGCCTTAGTGCTGAAGATTCCTGTTTCCCATGTGGAATTCAGCCTCGGGGACACATGGCTATGTCCTCTCAGACCCTGTTCCACTTTCCCTGTTGAATTCTCCCAGCAGCCATGAACCCCAGTGCCTGCTGAGAGTACTGGGAAAGTGAAATGGGCAATGGAAAAGTGAATCTGAGTGAGGATGAAGGGGATGGGAGATTGTGAAAATGGGGTGACCTGAAGAATGGGAAGAGGAGAGAGCGAGAAGGAAGTCCTGGGAGGTGTTCATCATCTTCAGCTCCCATTGATAGAAATAAAGCTGCACCCCCTGAAAAAAACTTCAAATGATATAAAAGGCAGCAGTCTGTCTGTTTAGCAACACAGATTGACATGAACAACCTCTGTACTCACTGAATACAGAATCCAATTCAGGGTTTCTTCCTGATATTCAGAACTCTCCATGAGATTGGCCCTAACTATCCAAGAGATCACCTTTCCTTCGGCAACCATTACCTCCCTGACAACAACATTCCACAGAAACAATGAAGTTGCTGACCAGCTGGGAGAGGTCCCTGAGTGCAGGAGCCAAACCGTCACAGGAGATGGAGCTAGACTATAGAACTAATCCCCACAAGAGACAAGAATGGCCACTGATGTCACCACCTAAAATCCAAAATGTAATGCCCATTTCTTCAACTTAGCTTCCAGTCAGTAAGTTCTCCCTGACACACACTTGAACATAAACAAAGCAACCCCCTATAAACTTCAACATTTTCTCTACAGGCTGTTGGAAGACAACAACAAACAAGCAAACAAAAAACAGGGAGAGTGAAAGAGATACTATTGTGATCTCTACTTTGAAATACTCAGAGGTTGCTGAGACACTGCAGTGAATAAGGGTGGTAAAAGTACCGGGATAGATAGAAGACTGGGAATGAAGAGTGCTCAGCACTTTGCAGAATAAGGCCCTTTGTTGGGTACCATTCCACTCCTGATTCCTCATTAACCCCAAATAATTGTGTAGCTAGAAAACAAAAGGCTTGGGAAATAACTCTTTTAACTGAATGATTTAAATGTATAGTATTCAAGGCTTGGTATTTTAAGGCTTAGCTGTACTGTTTCTTAAATTAAACATACAGTGTCCGCTGTTCAGTTCTCAATTGGAGCATTGCCAGATCCTGGCGTTATAATGGTGGTGTTGGTAAATAATATATGATTCGTAGCTAACCATACAAATGCAAACTTGTGGGTTAGACCAAAAAAGCAAGCACATCATACAGACAGAAACTTATTCAAAGGTGGATTCGGTGATAGTTGTGCTCTTGTTCCAGCCTTTCAGTTACACAGTATATACTATGTCAGAGCTCTTTTGGTTCAAAGCAGAGATTTACGGTTAATTATAGCATTGCATGTTATTATATGTTTGTGCTTCAGTAACTGTTAGATGAGGAGAACGTTGGAAGTACTCTTGGTGTAGTAACTTGCTCTAGCAAAGATACTGAATCCAATTTTGCAGGATGGACCCTTCTGAGAAAGGAGACTATATGAGAAAGAACCATGCTTTAGTAGTTAGACCACAAAACTGGCAGCTAAAACTCATGAGTTCTACAGCTACTTCTGATGCTTGCTTGCCTCTCTGGCCTTGGGCAAGTCACTTAAAATCTATTCCTCAACTTCCCCATCTGCACAAAAAGGCTAATGGGCTGGATTCAGCATTGGCCTCTGCTGTCCCGGGCTTTGGGCTTCTGGAGGGGAAAACTCCTGCAGGAGCAAGTGGCATAATGATTCAAGCTGCATGGAACCCCTATTACACTGGGTGAGGGGCCGGGATGGAGCCATTTGGCACAGTCTACCAAGTGGCGGGGCACATTTAAGAGATGTGGAGCTGATTTGCCCTATCTCCCAGGTAACCTCTGCAAGCAGGGCTTTTATGGAGACCTGGCCAGAACTTAAAGCTGTCCTCTTAATTTGGAACCATTTGGTGGCAGCAGTAGTTTGTATATTTCATACCTCCCTGTGACTGAAGAAATGAATCTAATAATATTTAACTACCTCACATGGAGAGAATAAATTAGTATCTGCACAGTGCTTTAAAGATGGCAAAAGCTATATGGTATTGTGGACAAATACTATACTGGGTACGAAAACAAAATCTACAACAAAACATAATTTCAGCCATGCAGGAGTGTTGCAGTTCAGGTATAGCTATAGACAATACGCCTGATGGCTCCACAGTTATTAGACCCACTGCTGTCTGTGCATCAACTACATTAAATAAACAGGAACTATGGAAGCAGTGTATTAAGTGGTAAGAGCAATATACTCAGAGTCAGGCTCCTGGGGCAAAATCCTGCTCGCATTGTGCGTTTTGGCATGGATTCAATAGGGGCCAGGATTTTCACCTCTGAGGTTCTTCCTGACTTTGACTTGGGGCAAGTCACATAACCACTAGAGGCCTCTGTTTATAGTTGTCTGTAAAATGGAGACAGTATTATCTGTCTTACAGAGTGTTGTGAGATGTGCTTAATTAATAAAAAATTAATTAATTTATAAGCATTTTTGAGAGCCTCAGGTGGAAGTTACTATGCATTTTTACTATTATTATTTATTTTATAAAACCCATTGTAGTCATTTTTATTTTCCCTCTCTCTTTGCATTTTTATCGTCACTTGCTGCCTGGTCTGTTTCGGTTAACAAAAAGCTGTTTTCTGCTGGCACAACATGGAAATTGCATTTGAATGAAGTACAGAGGCAGGAAAACACATCTTCCATAGCTGAAGACCAAGCTGCATTGACAATAATGTTTTGCCCTCAAATGGAATTGGCCTGTTCCTATACTGGTGCCTGCAGCTTTTCAGTAGCTGAGAGAAATGTTCAGATAAAAGGGCCACTCTAGGTTTCAGATTTTACTGACACAGCATGGAAAGAGTTGAAGTCAAAATTATTTCCAGTGCATTTTCACTGTGCAGGGGAACGCGGAGTGATAGACCCTGACACCCAGTGACCTATAAGGGCACTGATCTTGGCTTTTATGGTAATTCTGTTGTTTACTCAAAATGTATGATTACACATTGCACAGCATAATGTTAGTGTTCCCATCCTTCTTTCCTACTCTGCATTATAATTACTTGTGGGGTTATATTTAAAAGAACCTTTGTTTACTTTCTTAGCTGAAGGCTCCTATAAACAATATATTTTTATTTTAAATTCACGCACAAGGAGAATATTAAAATACAAACTACTGTGCCAAATGTTCAAAGGCTGTTCCCCTGCCCCTCCCACCCCCAGTTACTACTTTTATGACCACGGAAACGTTTCTTTTGTTTCAGTAGAAAAGCTAAAGTGAACTTTAATGAACTGAAAACTAAAGAACACAATCAGATTTTAGATATGAAATAACTAACTATAGCTGTAGCAGTATTGGAGATACAGCAATGAAATACAAGTCTACTTTACAGATACACAGTAACTAAATTAGAAGATTAGGATCACAGAATCCCTTGTTGTGGTGGAATGCCTGTTAAGTCAAAATGAAAAGGAAACTCTTGTCAGAATTACAGAATGGGGAGGGGGAACACTTCAAAGTGAAAGGAAAATTAGAAGAACTTATGCCAAACCTTTGAAACATATAGGGCATTTTATTAAACATACTAATATATGTCCCACTGCAGTGAGGATTTTAAAAGTATATATTAACATGCACACAGACTGAGGCTAGCATTTTTTTAGCTAGTGTAAAGGTCTAATTCTTCCCTTAGATATTAGAGGTTAAATTAAATTGAAAGTTGCATGCATCTGAGGCCAGAATTTTGCCCTGGGGATCTTACTTCAGTTGATAATGATGTTGCTCTCTTGATAGTAAATGGGGGTTAAACCCCAAGATGGGCTGCAGAATTAAACCCTGGTCATGTTAATATGCCGTGGAAGATTGCTGGACACCTCAAAATGGAGCTGCAAATCAGGATAGAAGAGCAAAGGCAATTATTTTAAGCTGAGTTTAAAAAAAGAAATGGCTCTTATTTTTAGTATGTTTACTACTCCTCAAAGGGATTTTCTGTTGTCTGAGACCCAGACCACTGAGGTTTACCACTGCTTGTATAACATTTTTTTCAATAATGTTATTCCTTTTTAAATAATCTGCATGGTTTCACATGGTTTTAGAATCCCTCGTATATCTCTGCAATTTATAAAGCAGGATTTACCCCCTCACTGGGGGGTGAGGGAGGAGGAAGATATGGGGTCCAGTTTTGCCCTGAGTGAGGTGGGTGCAGCTCCCACTGACTTCAACCATCTCACTGATGGCAGAATTGGGCCTGGGATGGTTTTATTTCCCCTGAAACCCAGTTCATTTCCTGCTTAGGATACATTTCTAAACACAGCATCTCACGTTTTATGCAGGAATGTTTACCCATGCAACGTCAGGCAAGGTAAACACTTTTTTTTGGTTGTTTCTTTTTAATGGAAATGAGTTTTGACGTACATTATTTGGCATCGTCTGAGCTTGCTGGAGCTAAATATGGGCACTGTCTTCCTTTTTTGGTATCCTTTAGTCCTCATTTTATTTTCAGTCGGAAAGGGATGATTTAGTGCTGCTTGGTAACAGATATGTCAGTCAGAGTGGACATTGTGAGCTCTGTGAATTTTGCATTCACCTTTTAAATAACACAGCCTTGAATGAGTTTGTTGATAGAAGTTGAGCAATTTAAAAATACATTTGAAAGTATGCAATGGGATTATGACACAGGAGTGTGCCAGAAAAAATACAAGCTTTTACTATGCTGTTACAGTTGCTTAAGCACATATTAAATGCATAGTTTGTTCTGTCTCTCTCTTTTTAAAAGAAGAATACTATAAAGGGCTAATAAATACCTTTATTTAAGCCTAAATTGTTTTTAATTCAGTTTTGAGTGAGGATTCTGCTTATATGATTCTTTAAAATTCTTCGTGTTTATTTGTGATGAACTCAACTTTCAATTTCAAATAAACTTGTCATTTTGCTGAACATAAACAAGATTTAAGAGCTTTTATCAGAATGGTTTGCTCTAGTTTTCTAAACAAGGGAAAACATTTCTGACCAAAGTGTGATTTTTCTGGTAGCTAATGATCATTTCATCAGTTGACATTATTGTACACTGTCAGATCAGAAAGACTGCTTTTTGCCTGTCCGACTATCATATAGGGAAGCTGTAAAGCAAAAGAACTTATTTTTATAAGCAACAGGGTTCTGGAAAGTGGAATATTTTCTTTAAATTGGTTGGCATTTTGGACTTAATTTAAGCAGAGAAAAAGGCTGTTCCCAGTACAAAGATGTGAAAAACAGACCTTTACAAATCAAACAATCTCTCTTATAGTAAGATTTCCACACTGGGGAACACATGAAAAAGAAAACATTTTGAACAAAAAGGAGTTTATTTCACTTTTAATTTGCTGTATTCCAATTGTTTACTGGAGATATTTGTGTCTCCAGGAAAGGATTAAGGACTTGATCCAAAGTTCATTGATATCAATGATTAAACTCCCACCAACTTAAGTGGCTTTTAGGTCAGGCTCTATGGCAGAATCCTTGGGATCTGAGCCACACAGCTGGAAGGGCTATCATGTAGTGAGCCAGCTGGCTATGTGGCACACAGGTGAACTACTGACCTATCTCTAACAGGGAGGAGAAAATGCTTCCTGGGGCCACAGGGCCTCGCTTCCTCCCACAGATTGTGTTGCTGTGTGGTTTAGCTGTTTCCCTGAGAAGCGTAAATTTTACTATTCCATTTTTGTGCGTTTTTCTCTTCTTTTAATGACTGTTTTTCGGCTGCAGAGTAAGAGAGAGACTCAATAAAATCTTCACTCAGACCACACAAGCCCCACACCCAACACTTAATTTTTCAGGGCTTGTACTGGGTTTCCACACTGTTGCAGCTGCGCAGAGCTGTTTCTGAATCTGCACCTAAATGATCAGATTCAGGAATGGATCAAGCATCACTCATCAAAACAACAACTCATGCTTGGCAAAGAATGAGGTAAAAATATAACAAAGTGTATGGAGGCTACACCCTGCCCAAGCTTAGCACCCTCTCCACAACAATGATAGACCTTCAAGGGAATGAATTGAGATTCTTCCTTAAGTAGCATAGGTTGCTGCAGGGACACAGTCAAAGTTAGTAGGCCCACACTGGAATCTCTTTATTTTTCTTTGATGTTATACTGGCCCTGGACCCATTGCTGCTCAGTTTCATCTATGCAACACAGAGGGATCTCCCTGGTGTAACTGAGAGCAGAATTTTTATGTCAGTCTGTCTGCCTAACTACTTTAAGGGACCTCACAGTCTACATATTAGTGGGTTAACACAGCCGGGCAGAGTCTGTAGAATGATGACACAGGCACAAGCTCAGTAAACAGCAGACCATTTACTTATTACTGGAAGAGGGACCAGAGGCAGTTCCCTGAAAACAGTTTCACTTTCTCTCCAAGGCAGAAACTTCCTCTCAGCTTTACCTACCGAGACAGATTTTCTTCCCATCTGGGAGGAGCCACACGCATAGAGTGTGCCAAGGTGCTCCCACTCATCCAGTCAACACAGTTATGAAGGACATGACATGGGGAGATGGTAAAACAACACAGCATCTTCCCACGAGTGTTCTGGAGGAAAGGGTGATATTGGAAATAAAAATAAAACAATTTAACCATAATGTACAACTGATATATATATATATATATATATATATATATATATATATAACATCACTCTCTACTGCCAGGATAGGGCTCAATTAAAAGGGCTCTGTAAAAAGTGAAGGCGAATATTTGAGCACGTGCCCAGTCAGAAATCCCAAATGATGACTTTTTAGTGCAAAATGTTTAACAAAGTCTCCTGAATCATACTTAGAGCTCAGACAGTGCCGTCTGTTGACATGCAGGGAAAACTGAAATGCTTTCAGATTGGAGTTATTTAGGGCTATTTGTTGTAAGCCCTCTACTTGGCTCAAGCTGTTTGCTTGTATCATTATAGACTGCCTTCCTCCCCAGTCAAGTAGCGTGGTTTTGGCAATGACCTCCCTCCCACAGGGAGATAAGGCAGTTTGTACCATGTCATTGACCAGAGGCAGCCACAGAACATTAGGCAGGCTCCTGACTGTCGAGAAGTTGAAACTGCTTGAAAACAGCAGGGTCAGTCTGCTCTCAAACACACTGATATTATCTCATTAGTGGTGGCATTTATTGCATGGTGCGAGAAGCAGAAAAGGGAGTTGTTAAAAAAAATAGTTACAGTCTATGGTCTGGCTAGGCAGAAAGAGTGCAATTCACAGGATGGTTTTTTCTTTGTTAAAGATAGCCGTTGTTTCAAACATGACACATAAGCTGTGCAGCTGCAGATCGCTATGTCCTTAACCCAGCTCTAAAAAAACCCCTCCCTGCAGTGAGTAGCAGAGGAGGGTGTTTACCTGAAACTCGGGCTGTGTTCACCGACCTTTGGAAGAGCCTGGACCAAATTCTGGGTTTATAGCAAAGCTTCAGTGAGGTTTGGGATTTTGTAACAAAAGGTTAGCACTGCTCTAGAACTCCCCCCCCCCCGCTACCTTGCCCCTTCTGCTTGATCCTGCAATGAAGTCATAATCCTGTTTTACAGCTCCACTGTCTGTTGCTCTGTAAACCATTGTGATGTCATAAAATTCAGCCTTGACTTTACTGTGGGATCAAGTAGGATGAGAAAGACAAGCATTAATATCTTTCTTAGCTTGTGAGCTGTGTGTGGCAGGGGTTATATTTTGTTCTGAGTTTGTACAGCATCTAGCACAGCCTATAGCTCCTGAGCAACGCTACAGGTCCCTAACCGGGGCTCCCAGGTGCAACCTCAATATAACTAATGCATAAATAATAAAAATCTCTGTTAATTAACTGTAGTGAGAGAAATGAGGAAGCACACAGGAAATATAAATGCATTGTTAAGTGTATATCTCCTTTAAGGACAACCAAGAACGTATAAATGTTGAAGATGTTTTAACCCAAGTATCTCAGGTTGACAGCTCTTTAACACTCTTCATGTAAAAAACATTTGATACTGCATGCTGCTGGTTGAGATGTAACAACATGAATGCCGTAAGCTGCCATATAAAGACCTAATCCCTCAAACTGTCCACACACACGGTTCCCATGGATTCCAAGGGCTGTTACACATATGGAGGGCTTGCTGGGTCAGCACTTTTAAATTTCTGTTGGAAATGTGCAATATAAGGATCTTTCTCAGAAGGGATCAAATCCTTTTAATTACCAACAAAGAATTATCAGTCATCATTTATTACAGACAAACCGATGATTCACAGCAAAAAAAAATTATCCAATGATTTTAGCTTTTATTTGTGGTCACAGAATAGCCCTCAGCAGCTTGCGATTTCCTGAGATGCATTTATTACTTGTTGAATGCTTTAAAATCTGTGGATTCACTGTGAACAATTCTCTCTTAAGTGCTGGGTATCTGAGCTGTATTGGTTAGTTATGCTTGGTCAGGTAGGTTAATTGGTATTGTGTCTGTCCCTGGATTGGAGGAGTGTGCAAGCACTTCCAGGTCCAGATATTTGCACACACATGTAAAATTCAGTTTCCAAAAAATATCTGTGCATTCAGTGTTGACGTTCGTGGCAGCACAATGAATTGCATGGATATTGCAGAAAGAAAACACAAAAAGTAGCGTGAACATAGCCAGAAGGAATTCATTAACATTTCTAACGAATATCTATAGAAAATATATTGCAGAACTGGCCCAAGTCTAGTATTTACAGAGTTGATAAATGCAATGCACTAGTCAGAATGAAATCCAACACAGTGATATTCCCATGATAATCTTTTTTTTTTTTGCAGATTATCAATTGAATTTATTCTTTTGATGGACTTTGCAGAAGATATACAATAACAATTCATGGCTATTTCTGTCCTGTTATCTACTGCTGTTGCTATTATTATTAATAATAATAGTAATAATATGTATTAATTTATTAGTAATCCATTTTCTGCCAACATATGTGTCAGTAATTTATATGTTGTCATATGCATGCACAGTGCTTTATGGAAATAGAAGAAGATTTAGTTTCTCTCCCAAAGTGCTGACAATGTGTTTAAAATATTGTAAGTAAACAAATAAAGAGAATGTTGCCAGCTGGAAAAGTAAAGTGAGAGATGTATCAGACAGGGTTTCTATATTATAATTTTGCATTTCAACTTTTCTTTGAAGACGACTTATGGCAGTTTTTCATCAAGGTGTATTCTTACTCAAAATCTTCAAGTAAAAGAGGCATCCTTCCAATTTCTGCCTCAAAACTAGAGTACAGCTTTATAAACATTGAGAAGAATCCACAGCATGATTTATAATTTGTCATGTTTCACAGCGTGTGTGTGTGTGTGGTGTTAGGAAGAATGGTGAATATACAAATTACATGTGACAAATTAAAAAGTCGTCATACATTCATATCACACCTGTTTAAAAGTGTTATCTGGAGCGCTCAACGTTAGATAGTCTCCACTTTGCTATCAAGATTTAATTAGTAAAATTTAAAGTGCTTGCTTCCTTCTCTTCTATTTCTTATGATGAGATATATTTATGTATGTGCATGCAGTGTATTTAAAGTATATTTCTACTAGGTCACAAACATAAGCATACATTATTAACTAGTTCTAAGGGGAGTTGTGTCTATACCTCAAGGGGATAATATAATCCTCTAAGTGCTCACAGAACTGACATCCTTAGCCAGCACATTGCTGTTCTGGCCACTGTACAGATCAGTTTCTTTTGTTCCCTTTTTTTTTTTAATGCCCAGGGTTTGTTTACACTCAGCTGTTATACTTGGATCCATGGATGCAGTGGCTGCAGAGAGGCTGCTGTTTTTAAGTGGCTGGCCAAGACATTTCCTGGAACATAATCATCTTTATCTCAAATTCTCAATAATCAGAGAAGTTTGCACTCAGGTCACAAAAAGGTTGTTTGTTTTTAATAGCATTCCTGCATATGTTTCAAGGTGCCACCTGTAAAAGGCATTAGAGCTTGACTCTAGGGCTACGTCTTCACTACGGGGGGGGTCGATTTAAGATACGCAAATTCAGCTACGCTATATTCGACGTATCGCAGCCAACTTACCCCGCTGTAAGGACGGTGGCAAAATCGACCTCCGCGGCTTCCCGTCAACGGCGCTTACTCCCACCTCCGCTGGTGGAGTAAGAGCGTAGATTCGGGGATCGATTGTCGCCTCCTGACGAGACGCGATAATTCGATCCCCGAGAGGTCGATTTCTACCCGCCGATTCAGGCGGGTAGTGTAGACCTAGCCTAGAGGCATAGGGATGGCATGAGGAACAACTTCTTTCCAGTTCCTGAGTAGGCATATCTTTTTTTTAATAGATTCTCTCTGTCATCCACTTACTGTATTTAACCCATTGCTATTTGTGCTCCTTCTATCCCAGGTTCTCTTGATGAATTATGGTGAATTAATGGCAGGTGAAATTGTAACTGACAATCTATTTCACTGTATGTTATCTGTATAATAAAGCTGCCTTTACACTTTCCTGTGAAGATGCAAAGAGGCACTGGATAGATACAGTATATTTTAGGATAAAATAAGATTTGAGTGATGTGTTGGTTGATCTTCTTTCCTAATACTGCAGAGGGATGCTGAGGGTAATGAAAGAATCTTAGACTGTGTGGCAAATATCCTGTAATTGTATTCACACAGGAAAAAATACAGAGCATTCATAAGAACTAAGTGAACAATTCAAAATCGACAGTTTATTCAACACATTCAGACCAGGAATCTGAGCTGCATCAGAGTTGTGCTCAGGGCAGCTGCAGGAGTCACGGCAAAACTGGTATTAAGCAACCTTCCCAGTTCTTCCCCCTCTCGATACAGAGGCCTCGGGGCCTGCTCTGTTATGCGTCTATTGTCTTTCTCCTGGACATGACAAAGACCAGCAGGAGGAGTGGCACAGGAACTGTTACAGTGGGTCTACCATACTTGGGGACTCCCCCACAGAGTGAGAACCCTCAGGGAGCTGGACACTGTGTCTTTCTGCTATTGTAGTGGAGTCCTGGATCTTTCTTTACTGACTCACCATCTGTGAACAAATTGTGATTTCCATATTTATTTATGGAATAAATTTATAATATAAATAAATATGGAAATCACAATTTGTGTGTGTATGTATATAGATAGATAGATAGATATTCACTATTCAGATTTACTCTACAAACCATTTCTTAGAACTGTTTGCTCTGTGATCCTAAAATCCCGAATAGTCTAAATTTGAGCAGTGTTTTGGGTTTTTGTTAGTTGGGAATTGTCATATAAATAACATGGTATTGTTTCTGTTCCCTGATAGTATGACATGTAAGTACTTCCAGCACAAATACTAAAATTCATTGGTTTTCTGTGAAAAATTGTGCCAATAAAATATTCCTTGAAAGCGAGTACAAAAGAGGCACAAACATGACCAGAGCAAATTCATTTAACATTTTGACCAGATTTTGGTAGATATTTGCCTAGCTGTAACGTGTACCTGACTGGTGAAGAAGCCACTATGAGATTTGCATTGTGGAGGAGATTGGCAGAAGATGTGAAAGAAGGAAGGAATCTACTATAGGGAGGCTTGGCTTGTGGCATAGTATTCTGGCTTGTAGTGCAACCAGTCCACCCTGATCATAGGGTTAAAAACAGAAAAGACCTACTAGAAGACTGAGTTCATCCACCTGCAACTGCTGAATAAAGAGTCGTTCTCTTTCTTCTCCCCCTTCTCTCTGCTTCCTCCCCCAAGAACTAGTTAGGTATTAAGATAAGATTTTATTAATATTGATTTTGGGTGCCTCAATTTTTGGATGCCCAAATTGTCACCTTAAAAAGGACTTTATATTCAGAGAGTGGGTGCGCCATACTTTCTGAAAGTTAGACTTCTTTAAAGGCATGCCAAGTGAAGAACGCAAAAACTGAGGCACCAAAACTCATCAATCATTTTTGAAAATGTTGGCCTATAATGATACTACATCCGATCTTCTCTGAAAGAGAAACATGTCTCTAACATGAATGTGACATTCAGAATTAAGCTTCATTGTACTGAATCACCTATCCTGAAGAGTGAACAATGTTAAATCATACTGAAAAATTGGCTAATCATGCAGCTCTATTCAAGAGTCCACCCACCTACAACAGCTAACTGAAGTTCAGTGGGACACAATTGGTCAGCAATGAAATGATACAATATGTCTGAACCAAGTTCCAGAGCTATCTACAACTCTCATAGATTCCCCTTTCCTGCATGATATGGTTATCACTCAGACCTTATTAGTGGATACTGGTGTAAATCACAAAGAAAGAGAGAAGATTTTTGTTATCCAAATGTTAGGGGAAAGAAATTCAGGAACAATGAAGGATGAAATAATTAGAAGAATTGCTATACGTTATTGGGGAATGAACAGATAATTCTCCTTGCATAATGTTTACCATTTGAGTCTTGTCTATAGGTATTTACACATGAAATAGAAGTTATAGGAGGTTATTCTGGCATTAGACATAAGCAAGATATTATATAAATAATAGTGTGTGTCATTAGAAGGATAATGTTTCAGAGCAAGAAAAGTTAGAACAGAGAGTATCTAAAAGAACTCTAATAGAGAGCTGGGACGTGAATTATCAAAAAAGATTAGCCAGATTTAGGCAGCTTAGAAAATAAGAGGCTCCCCAGGGATACACTGAAGACAATCCTGAAATGAAAGGAACCAAGTGAGTGAATTCAATTCATCTTTCTGAGACAGTCACTAACTCAAAAAGTCTGGGATCGAGGATGGCAAGGGGATGAGTCAGAGCTGATAAGCAATTCCAGCATATTTATTTAGTGTTGTTGAAATATAGAACAAATAGCTGAAGTCAAGAGCACCAAGCCATCAGTTTAAAAAGGAACTAGTTTGTTTTGTTTTTGAAGGATTTTTGAGATTACAGCACTGGCTGCATATTTGAGGTTAGAATGATGCATTCTAGGGTGATTTGTATTTATTGGGGTTATAAGGGCAGGCCTTAGTGGACCATATAGTATTTTTATAAAGCTGATTCCATGACAAAAGTGGCACAAGATTGCATTAACTTTTCACAGATTGATAGAGAAACAAACAGCTTAAATAGACATTTCTGTTCATTTAATAGAAGGGAGATGGGACTTCTTAGTAGGGATATATGAACTTTTTTTGCTTAATTTTGAACTCACTTTAAACACCATGGATTTAAAGGTTTGACTCATGTGTTTAAGTTTACATTCTGGGAAGAAGGGGCAGAGAGAAAAAACACAATTAAGAGGGTGAAAAGTGGAGAAGAACAAGGATAGAATTAAAAACCAGAGAGACTGGGGGTGCGGGGGGAGGAAGGGAAGCAGAAAGAAGGAAAGAGAAAAATTCTAATGGCCAATTAAATACAGTGTGCTGTGTAGCCCATGGGGTGGGGAGGGTTCAGACATGGCTTTTAACCATCTAATGGACAGATTGGGCCATATAATAAATTAAGGGTGCTCTTTTTCTAGCTATAATCCCCCTCTGTAGATATTGTAGTTCTAATCAATGTGTATTTCAATATAAACCAGAAGTTAGGAATTTAGAAGGGAAGCCAAGGGACACAAGGAGAAGTTTATGGCTAGCAGAGCTAAGAACAATAAGGAGCTTTTAAAATATATTAAGAACAAAAAGAATCCCGACAATGGTGTTGGTCCATTACTAGATAAAAATGGTAGAATTATTTATGATAATGCAGAAAAGGCAGAATTGCACGATAAATATTTCTGTTCTGTATTTGGGGGAAAACAGATGATATACTCTCTTCATATGTGATAACACTCTTTCCATTCCACTAGTATCTATAGAGGATGTTAAACAGAAGCTACTAAAGTTAGACATTTTAAAATCAGCAGTTCCAGATAACTTGCTGTGACCGGGGTCCCAGTGGGAGCCAGCTGAGGTCACTGAACTAGAGTGAATTGCAAAGAATGGGGCAGATAATCCCCAATGCTGGTGGATATTTTCAATACTTAGATATACCAAGCCATCATAAAACAGTTTCATTATTATCTCACTGGTTGCCCAGCAGCCCACACCACAGTTCCCTTGAAGTAACTGAGCCTCAGGCCTCCATCCAGGTACTCAAGTCAAATATGATGAAAATTTCTGAAATCTCATCATATAAAAGAAAAGGTTCTACCAATCCCAAAGGATCGGACACATTACCTCCCAGTTTACTGAATATTCCAGATCTTACCCAAATACATGCTCACAGCCAAATGCTTATTAACTAAACTAAAATTTATTACAAAAGAAAAAGGAGAGAGTATGATTAAAAGATCAATATATATGCAGACATGAGTTCAATTCTTGAGGTTCTGATACATAGCAGAGATGGTGAGCTTTGTAGTTGCAAAGAGTTTTTAGAATTTAGTCCAGGGATTGGCAACCTTTGGCACGCGGCTCACCAGGGTAAGCCCCCTGGCGGGCTAGGCCAGTTTGTTTACCTGCCGCGTCCGCAGGTTTGGCCGATCGCGGCTCCCACTGGCCGCGGTTCACCGCTCCAGGCCAATGGGGGCTGCAGGAAGCGGCGCGGGCCAAGGGATGTGCTGGCCGCATCTTCTCGCAACCCCCATTGGCCAGGAACGGTGAACCATGGCCAGTGGGAGCCGCGATCGGCCAAACCTGCGGACGCGGCAGGTAAACAAACTGGCCTAGCCCGCCAGGGAGCTTACCCTGGTGGGCCGAAAGTTGCCGATCCCTGCTTTAGTCCCTAGGTTATAGTCCAATGTCCAATATCACCTTCAGGGAGTACCAGCATAACTGGGATCTCAATCTGGCAACTCAACCTTCCCCGATGGAGCTTAAGCAGATCTGAGATAAGAAGGATTGGGACCCAAAGATTCAGGCCTTCTTTGACAAGTCGGAGTCCTTGGGGAACAATAGGCCCTCATTTCCTAAGCATTGTCATTAATTATTCATACAGATTAACATAAGGCAATTTATCCATTAGGCAGTCTATCTCCGGTACTTAGCTACATGAATTAACATAAGACAATTGCTTGTTCCTCCACCTTTCACAGATGATTTACTGTACATTTCAAAGAGAGATGAGTACAGAGATATCCCCTGTTTACAATAAATTTAAATGCTAGGATGTTCTTTTGATCTCTGAATTATCAGAATACAGCATAGACAGGGACTGTTGATTACATTGTTGACCACTACCCATATATATAAATACACAAAAACACAAACATTATTTCCCCATATGTCTTTAAGGGGTGAATTTGAGTAATTCATCCTGCAGGCTGTTTAACCCTTTCTGGCCATGTGTCACACTTGCATTTAAGGTTTTAGAAGAGCTGGCTGAGGAGCTTGCTGAAGAATTAAGGTTGCTTTTCCATAAGACTTTGGAGCACTGGGAAAGTTCCAGAAGACTGGAAGAAAGCTAATGTTGTGCTGACTTTTTTAAAGTGTAAATGGGATGATCTGGGTAATTATAAGCCTATCGGCCTGACATTGATCCCAAGCAAGATAATGGAGCAGCTGATATGTAAGGCTACATTTTAGTCACTGGTATTTTTAGCAAAAGTCATGGACAGGTCACGGGCAGTAAACAAAAATTCACAGCCCATGACCTGTCCATGACTTGTACTATATATCTCTGACTAAATCTTGGGTGCTCTGGGGGCGCTGTCAGGAGGGCACCATGGGTGCTCTGGGGAGGGGATGGCCCGCAGCTGGGGGGGGGGTGGCGCATGGTCCGGGACCCTCGCTGCTGATATGGGGGGTTGGCAGGGCTGGCAGGCTGTGGTTCCTGGCCAATGGAAGCTGCGGGTGCGGTGCCTGCGGGCAGAGACAGTGCACAGAGCCGCCTGGCCTTGCCTCCACCTCGGAGCCAAAGGACATGTCGCTGCTTCTCTGGAGCCCCCCAAGGTAAGCGCCGCCCAGAGTCCTCTCCCACACCCCAACCCTCTGCCTCAGTCCTGAGCCCCCTCCCACACCCAAACTGCTACTGCTGGTGGGGGGGCCATGGTGGCCCAAGACTGCCCCAGTAGTGGCTGGTGCGGCTGGCCAAGGGGCTGCCCAAACTGCTCAGGTGGCCCTGGGCCAGCCGCAATTGCCACTGCAAAAGTCACGAAGGTCACGGAATCCGTGACCTCTCTGACAGACTTGTAGATATGGGTGTGACATTCTGTACCTTGGGGGAGCGTCCTGGAACCCCCATATTCCTCATTTTTACATAGTTGTGATCTTACATATAAAGCATGCCTTGTAAGGTATCGGGATAGATTATGATCTGCTGAAAGTCATTTCTCTATCCATAGATGTATATCATTAATGCATACGAAGACATGAGAATTGTGTTGTATGGTTGTCACTAAAACATGCTGTAAGTTGGGGAATCAGCCAGATATTATCTCCACAGAGGCAACAACAAGGACAGTAACCAATACCCAGGCTGGGTGTCAAACAGCCATTGTCCAGCAAGGGAGCTACAATTCAGTGACTCACCTGCATGAAGCCACACCAGGGGAATTGCTCAACCTTGCCTGGAGATTCAGCAATGCCCACCCAGACATGTCTGGACTTGTGTTTTCCAAGCACATGGACTGAATTTATAAAACCAAACACAAGAGGACCATGTGGGGCCTTTCTTTTTCACCCACTTACGCTGCAAGCAACAAGGACACTCTGAAGACTCCAACTGAGGGGACTGGCCCAGGTTTCAAGGGTGAAATCTGTGTACTATGAACTGAAATATCCAGTGGGGTGAGAAAAACTGCTTAGTCTAGTTGCCCGGTCTGATAGGGTTGAGAGTTTAGACTGCATGCTTATATTTTCTTTTGGTAACTAACTGACTTTTTGCCTATCATTAAATATCACTTAAAATCTATCTTTTGTAGTCAAAGAACATCTTTTACTGTTTATCTTTACCAGTGAGTTTGCCTGAAGTGTGTGGCAAATGTGCTCTGGTTTGCAAAGGCTGGTGTATATCCACTTTCCATTGATGAAGTGGTGAGCGAATTGCACCTGAGCAGTGCAAGACAATATATTCCTGAGGTACCGTGCTGGGAGGATTTGGCTCTGGTGCCTTTCTCTGTGTGATTCATGAGTGAGTCTGGGAGCATTCATGGAATCTAGATGGGTGTGGGATGTCCACCTGCGGTTGTTCTGAGTGGTAATAGCACCTGGAGAGGTTTACTGCTGATCACTAGCAAGGCATTGTGAGAGACAGCTCAGGCTAGAGAGAGTTCAGGGGCACGAGCAGTCCCACAGTCCCAGGCTGCACCTGGGGATCCCTTGACTATGGGACACTAATGAACTTTGCTGATGACACAAAAATTGGGGGAACGGTAAATATTAAAGAGGTCAGGTCACTGATTCAGAGCAATCAGGATTACTGGATAAACTGGTCACAAACAAACAATATGCGTTTTAATATGTCTATATGACACTAAATACATCTAGAAACAAAGACTGTAGGCCATACTTACAGAGCAGAGGACTCTATCCTGGGATGTAGTGACTCTGAAAAAGATTTGGGAGTCGTGGAAGATAATCAACTGAAGATGAGCTCCCAATGTGATGCTGTGGCGAAAAGAGCTAATGAGATCCTGGGATGCATAAATCCGAAAGTGGAGCAGGAGTAGAGAAATTATTTTACTTCTGTATTTGGCACGGGTGCAACCGCTGCTGGAATACAGTGTCCAGTTCTGATGCCCACAATTCAAGAAGGAGAGGGTTCAGAGCAGAGCAACAAGAATAATTAGAGGACTGGAAAACATGCCTTCTACTGATAGACTCAAGGAGCTCATCTATTTAGCTTAACAAAGAGAAGGTTAAGTTGTGTCTTGATTACAGTCTGTAAGTATCTACATGGGTGTAACGGGTTGTGCTTACCACCGTGGCGCCTCCTGCTGGTTGCTCCGGGAATTAGCTCTGTCCATCATCAGGGCACCCTCCTCTTGTGGTGTCTCACTCCCTGTCAGTGCTTCTCTACTGTCTCTGCTGTCTGTGGGGTCCTGGGTTGCTCCCAGACCGTGGCGTCGTCTTCAGGGCATAGCCCTCTGGCTGTGCCCCAATTCCGTTGTCTCCCCCCTTCTGGGGGAAGCAGCAGTCATTCACCTGGCCTTTTGCCCCAGTGGCAAACTGCAGCCCCTAGTCCAGCCTCTCGCTCGGGGGCAAACTGCAGTCCTTTGGCTGGCCACTTCCCTCAGCGGCCAGTAGGGCAATGGGGGGCAATCCAGGGACTCTGGATTGGTAACTAACTGACTTTTTGCCAGTTAGTTAGTTAGAGACAGCTGCTCACTGCCTCTCTTTCCCCTCTGCTGCTACCTGCTTTCCCTGGGCCACTTCTCCATAGCCCCAGCACCTACTTGGCCCTTATATCAAGGCCACAGTCTGGGAGCCAGCCAGGCTGGAGCTCCACTTGCTCCTCTGACACTGCCCAGCACTGCTCTGTCCCAGGCACTTCTCACTACAGGTAGACAGTCCTTCTCCCTCAAGCTCCAGGGGGAGACTGAGCTCCTCTCTTCCCTGCAGCCCTTCTCATAGGGCCCTGGCTGCTTCTAAGCCTTCCTCTGATTGGCTGGGTTCTGTGCAGCCACTCCAAGGGCTGCTATTAACCATTTGCCAGCTAGTGGGGGGAAGCCGCCCCGTCATAATAGGGAACAAATATTTGATGATGGACTCCTCAATCTAGCAGAGAAAAGTATAACACAATCCAATGGCTGGAAGTTGAAGCTAGACAAATTCATAGTGGAAATAAGACATTAATTTTTAACAATGAGGGTAGTTACCACTGGAACAATTTACTAAGGGTCATAGTGGATTCTCCATCACTGATCATTTTTAAACCAAGATTGGACCTTTTTCTAGGAATTATTTTGGGAAAGTTCTGTGGCCTGTGTTATACAGGTGGTCCGACATAACGATGAGCACAATGGTCCCTTCTGGTCTTGGAATTTATGGATTTTCCTATTTAATTCTGTGAGTCTGATTTAAAGAAACACATTTGTTCTCAATTCTTTGCTTCTGAAATTAAAGTACTTTAAAAATAGCATCAGAAAATCAAATGTTTGGTCTTATTTAAGTAGATTTTTTTAAAAGAGGACATGATAAAATCATATTGAATGGCATGAACAATGCAAGAAAATAACAATTTAATAAAATTTTTGATTTATTGGAAATACCAAATTTCCAACATTACAGCATAGAGCATTCTGAGATGGTGAGATTAAGGGGTGCCTGGGTGTGCATTGGTAGCATGTCTGGCAGTGACTCCTGGGGGTGAGGTGGGCCAGGCAGCTCCACTGTGTGCTGCCCTCGCCTGCGGGTACCACCCCCAAAGCTCCCATTGGCCACGGTTCCCCATTCCCGGCCAATGGTTGCTGCGGGAGGCGGTGCCTGCAGGTGAGGGCAGCACATGGAGCCCTCTGCACCCCGCCCTCCCCCCAGGGGCCGCTTCCAGGAGCGGCGCGGGGCCAGGATAGGCAGGGAGTCTGCCTTAGCACCCCTGCGCCATGGGGCTGGCAATCCCGCGAGCCAAATTGACAGTCCTGATGGGCCGGATCTGGCCTGCAGGCTGTAGTTTGCCCATCAGGACTTTGGACTTCACTTTGGTTTAAAAATCAGGTTAAAAACCCTAGGGGGGAAGGCCTACCACTTGATAACTTGGATTGTCTTTCCTACTATTTAAACATGTTAGCTAATGTGTTAGCAACACACCTTTTTTCCTCATGAACAAAAGGCTTAAGAGAATACGTTCATTAGTGAATCAGTTGAAAGGAATCATTTGTCTCCATAATTCATTTGCTTTGTTCTTTGATATGGGTTTTTTTTTTTCTATTTTCCCTCCTATACGAAGTGAAAACATGTCCTAGGCAAGTGGTCAATCATTTATCATGATTGGACACAGCACCTTGAAAATAGTGTCCACAGGAAGAATAACAGCAGATTGCAATTCCTTGGTACCTGTGAATTTAAACACATTAGTTTTCAGGTCAGTTCAACATAAGTGTACTTCAGGTAGGTGGCATTGCCTTTACATTACCCTGAGGGAACTGCTGTTTGGTATGCATCCATTATTGTATTCGCTATCCTTGGTTAATATTACATTAAGAGTGTTTACTACGCAGAGTTTTTAGTCTAAACTACTGAAGCCATAAGGCCCAGCTGTGCATTTCTAAGGAATTACTTTATTGCAGGCCTGGGGCGCTATTGTGCAGCATAAGACCAAAGGTCAAGTGACTACAGCTGCCCCAGAAATACCCTGCCTGGAGCTTCTTATTGCTTACTATGAAATAGAAATAATAGAAAATGAAGGCCCATCCACATGGCATTTATTAATTGATACAGCTAGAGTAAGACATGAATGACAGCCAGTCATACCGCTTCACTTGTGTCTCTTGTGGTAAATCCATTTAATTAAAACGGTAAACGTGCTAAAGCCCAGGTTCTTGTGGTGCTCACCCTAGGCTCTCCCAAGAAACACACACACTGGATGTTCATTGACGACTTATATGTTTATAGTTAACAACATTAGGGATTGAAATATTTTCCTTACTTTCTTTTGTCATAGTTTTGAATCACACATTTACTGCCCAAACTCAGCTAAATATTAGCTTAAGTTCCATTGGTTTAAGGTTAAGTGGGTATACACGTGTTTTTCTGAATCAGGGCCTATGTCCTTTATACTGAAATGGCCACTTTCCATTTAGGACATCTTACAATGATCATCTTTGGCTGCCACATAAATTAATGTTTTGCTTTCACTCTCAGCAATAGTTAGCTAAGAGAAGAAAGCATTATTCCCAGGGCTGTGCCAGCCTCAGTACAAGATGCTGGTGCCCAGAGGTTCTAATGCAAGGCCTTCTGGGTCCTAATCCTAAAATGATATGAGCACCTGCAAATCTTTTTAGCTTCACTGGGAGCTGTGGGTATGTTGTGATACGTGATGTTATAGAGATTGCAGTTCCTATTAACTTGAAAATGGTCTATATCTGCTCCATTCAAAATATAGTAAAGTTCCTGTAAAGAATGAATGCACCTTGGAAGAGCGAGAACTCTTCAGTTTTTCAAAGGGTGATATCAATGTGGATAATAGCTAATAATAATAATAGCCATAAAAGTTATTCAATCGCTTCTTCCTAAGGTGGAACACAAGGAAATAGATAGAACAGCAGGTTAATTCAGATCATATATTTTAAATAGTAGTCTCATCCAGTAGATGTTGGGTCACATCATAAAAACCACTGTGAAACCTTGACACAGATTTTCTCTCGGCTGAAGAGAAATATAAGACTGGAGCAGCACAGGGTGTTTATTTCAGATCAAAATTGAAGTGCCTTGTAGGGCCTCATGTAGAGCCAGGACTGGAATTGCAGGTTGAAACTCAGGTATGTTGCAGAGATGTTTTTATTGGGAGGGATGCAGATCACCTGTCTTCTGTACATGAGATATGAGCCAGTGACAGGTCCTTTATCCTCAGATCATTATATTTATAGAAGTCAAAAAAGAAATCATATTATAGTTAGGAAGGATGGTCTTATCATCCAGACAAAGAGCTGGGATTTAGGAGATCTGAGATCAGTTCCTGGCTGTGCCACAGACTTCCTGTTCCTCCATTCCTTACTTGTAAATTGAGAACAATGCATCTTTTCATCCATCCAGGGTCTCTCTTGTCCATTTAGATTGTAAGCTCTTTGTGCCAGGGACTGTCTCTTACTACATGCATGAACAGTGCCTAGAACAGTGTCTAGAGTTCTCTGAGTGCTACTGTAATACAAATAATAATAAAAATTACAATGAAGTATAAAATAGCACTGTTAATTATAGCATTGCCCTATACCCCCCTGATAAGCAGAGTAAATTATAAAATCTGTAAAAGGGGGCTAGGACAGAAATGATGAAATCTTCAAGAGTTGCCCCACTTCACGATGTCAACAAAGCTTTGAACTCTTCTGGCAGGCGCTGTGCTGCCTCCTTTGAATACCACTGCTACAGTCTGGAGGGAACTGGGGCTGTTTTTAGATAGGAGAGTTACACAGAGCATTCTGGCTAACGGGGCAGTTTTGTTTTGGATCAGAGCCATGTGTTTCAAGATGAGAACTCTCCAGATTTGGTTTTAAATGTAACACACTGTGCTGATATGGCAAGCAGGTGGTCACGTCTTCCTGTGCACATGGGACTGAAACCAGCAAGACTGCAGGTTCAGTGACCACAAGGCAGAGCACATTCTTTTGCTGAAAAAAGTAACCAGAAACCAAAGTGCAAGAGGGTGGGGTGGGGGAGAAATATATACAGGACAGAAATCCGTCCGAAACCCCCTCCCGGATGCAGAAGGGATCTGAAACAAACAAAAACACAGTTCACTGTCTGTGTTTGTTGGCAGGCATGAAGGCTTTTTTTTTTAAGCCTAACAAGAAAAGGAAGGCAGGATTTTAGTAAAATTCTATTGCATAGCATGTTTTCTTTCTTTCTTTTTTTCTTTCTTTCTTTCCCCCTGACAAATCCCCAAGGTCAACATTGTAATAAGCAGCAGGAAGGACCCAATTTTCTGCACCTGTGGCCTTGTTTGTCTATGCATTTCTATAGGTGAATGATCACTGGGGACACAGAACGGAAGTGAATTCAATGGATTGGTTTAAAAAACTCAGCAGGCTAATCAGCAGGCACTCAGGTGAAATAGCTTTAAAACATTGTTCTAGCAGACCAGTAGTGAGGCAGGCTGTACAGCTACAGTGCACACAACTCGGGATTTTTTGCATGTAAGAAAAAGCCATTGTTAAATCCAGCCTGTAGTCAAGTAGCTTGTTATATATGACACAAACTCCTACACCTGAAATCTCTTAGACCAATAGAAGAATTTATTTTATTTTATTTTATTTTTAATCTCTGTTTTCACCATGTGAAGTTTAGTACTGGCTAAAGGTAGTGGACTGACAGCCCTGGAGAATGAGTCTTTATTTGGCTTGAGCAGTGTCAGAATGTAAACTTCCGCACCCTTTCTCCTCTATGGCTAGTCATAGGTGAAAGGACAACACAATACTTGGCTTTGGGGGTGAGACAACCAAGAAGGATGCCATTCAGTACCAGCAGTGATGGTGACAGCTGCCTACTAGGAACTGCAATGAGAACCTGATCCTGCACCATTGCAATCAAAGAGGCAGTGTAGGCCAGTGGATGGAGACTCAGGAAATTTGGGTTCCAGCCACTGACCTTCGACAAGCCACTTCATCTCTGTGCCTATGTTTTCCTTTATACACTTTGTCTGCTTTGTCTATTTAACTATTTAACTCTTCAGGGCAGGGACTGTCTGTTACAACGTACAGTGCCTAGCACAGTGGGGGCTTGATCTCAGTTAGGATAAGAGTTGGTTGGAATGATTGTCTGAGGAAAAATGTTCTTTTAAAAAAAAAATCCATGAAAAAAATTTCAGTTTTGCTGAAAAAATTCAATTTTCCATTTGGAAAATCAAAAGGAAGACTCCTTGGCTGCCTGCCTGGAAGGCAATTTTCAATTTCACTTTCATCTGGCGAAATTGACATTAGCTTTCCCAGAGGTCTACTGAGGCACAATGCCCATACACTTGTCTCCCAGCCTCTCCCCACCCTCAAGGAAAAGGAGAAGGATTCCTTTTTTTCTCCCCCCATCTTGAGTTAAGACAAGGGATGGGCAAATAATGGGGGTTTTGGTTTTTAATTTTTTTTTTAAGTTCCATTTTGGGTTGAAGCAAATATGACATTTTTCTGAATTTTTTTCGTGAATTGAAAAGTCAAAAAAAAAATCAAGTAGAAACAGAACGTTTCATTCCAACCCAACATACTATGTTTTGACTTTCAGGCATTTTGACAAAAGCAATGGAAAGGATCAAAAAAATGGCAGGAGGAGGGGGAGCTGCCTCCCTTATAAAGTTTAGCCCAGTCATTTGAGCACTCAGTGGGGGCGTTGGAGGGAAACCCAGGTTCAGTTCCTCCTGTGCCTGCTAAGGGGAAGAGGTTGGAACTTGGGACTCCCACATTTCAGAAGAGTGCCCCAACCACTAGACCAGGGGTCCGCAACCTATGGCACGTGTGCCAAAGGTGGCACATGAGCTGATTTTCAGTGGCACTCTGCTGCCAGCTTGGGGTACCAGCCGCCGGCCCCCCGCCAGCCGGGGTTCTGTCCACTGGCCCCACTCAGGCCACTGCTCCAGCCCTTGTTCATCCAGGAACAAGCCTAAGACTAGCTGTAAATAATTCTGTCCAACCAAGCCAAGTCTGGCAACTGCCATCATGTAGCCAGAAGTCCCCGCAGCTGCTGCGTAAAAAAACAAGCCACCAGAAAGTGGTCCATAGTCTCAAGTGGTGCCGCTGCCTGGCATAGCGCCCATGGACAACCTTTGCTCTGCACATGCCGGCCGTGCACATTTGCATGGATGTACAGTTTCCCATGAAGGATGCACCATCATACGTCTTGGTACTTAAAAGACACCCGTGCCATTTGCAGATACTTTAAGGCTCCCATCAGTAAGTTCTGGGGACAGTTGATCACCTTCAGTGGAACCTTCCTAAAATTGGCCTGCATCACTCTGTGGTACAATGAAGTTTTTCTCAGCAGTTTGGAGGTTTTGTTCAATGATTTGCCAAATAAAGATACGATCGTATCTAGAGTAAAGAACTGCCTGTTTCTGCCAGAACAGTTGAGAGACGCATAAGTGAAAAGGCAGAAAACATTAACAAAAAGCAGACGACTGCATTAAAAGACACAACAGTGTTTAGCGTTGCAGTTGATGAGAGCGTGGATATAAACGACGTTCCACGTTTGGCAGTTGTTGCAAGATATTGTGCTTCCGATGAAATCCAAGAGGAACTTTGTTGCCTAAAACCCCTGCATGGCACAATAAAGGGGAAAGATATAATGGAAAGTTTTGTAAACCATTTGAAGAACGAGGAGTTGACATCAGAAAAATATTTTGTGTGACAACAGATGGTGCTTCTGCCACGGTTGGAAAACAGAAGGGATTTGTAAAGTTACTTGATGATCCGGGGGGGAGGGATAGCTCAGTGGTTTGAGCATTGGCCTGCTAAACCCAGTGTTGTGAGTTTAATCCTTGAGGGGGCCATTTAGGGATCTGGGGCAAAAATCTGTCTGGGGATTGGTCCTGCTTTCAGCAGGGGGTTGGACTAGATGAGGTCCCTTCCAACCCTGATATTCTATGATTCTATGAAATTGGTTGCCCAACAGTCAAATTTCACTGCATCATCCATCAAGAAAACCTCTGTGCTAAAATTTCTAATTCAGAGCTTAATAATGTGATGAATACAGTGGTGCAAATTGTGAATTTCCTTGTTGCTCGATCTGCTTTGACTCACAGACAGTTTCAAGCACTGCTAGAAGAGATGGACAGTGCTTATAACAACATTCCACTTCACAGCAACAGGGTTTGGTGCGCTTTGTAAACTGTTTTGATGCAATCAAGGCCTTTTTGTCTGAAAAAGCACAAAACTACCCCGAACTGGATGATGACAAATGGCTGTGTAAGCTCATGTTTCTAACCGACATCACTGCTCACCTAAACGAACTCAACCTCTGTCTCCAGGGTGCAGGGCAAACAGTTCTGGATCTTAATGAAGACTGAAAGGCATTTGTTGTAAAACTAGCATTTTTTTCACGGGATATTCAAACTTCGACTTTCCGCTACTTCCAACACATAAAAGAGCTATCGACACGTTGCACTGTCAGTGTCAATGAGATTGGAATGTACATGCAAGAACTGGAATCAGAATTTTCTGACAGATTTCAAGATTTCCAGTGATTTGGCCCAATGCTTTCTTTTCTAATTAAACCTGAAAAGTTCAATGAAAGCAACTTGGAATTGTCTGTATTTCAGTGGGATGGGTGTTGAAGATTTCGAAATGCAGCTCATTCAGTTAAAAAGCTCAGAACTGTGGGCATCAAAGTTTGGATATCTGCAGAGTGCACTTGAAGCTACCGAGAGAGATCATAGGGCCTCTGTTCTGACCTGCTGGAAGTCCCTGCCAGTGAAATTTAACTGTTTGCAATGCTTTCAGCATTTGGATCCACATACCTGTGTGAACAGGTATTTTCACACATGAAATATGTCCTCTGTCCCTCTCGGAGCCGGTTAATAACTGATTACTCAGAAGCCTCTGTGCAGCTTAAAGTATCCAAATATGTGCCAGACATTGGAAAACTCAGCAAGGAAAAGCAAGGGCAAGGATCACACTAAACTGATAAGATCTGCATTTTAATTTAATTTTAAATGAAGCTTCTTAAACATTTTAAAAACCTTATTTACTTTACATACAAAAATAGTTTAGTTATATAATATAGACTTATAGAGCAAGACCTTCTAAAAATGTTCATGCAAAACCTTAAATTACAGTGAATAAATTAAGACTGGCACACCACTTTTGAAAGGTTGCCGACCCCTGCACTAGACTATGGGATAGTCTGGTGTGGGTCTTGCTCAACCTCTCCTCTTGGAGCTGTTCGACTTTTTATAACTAATTAAATAGTGATCACAGCAAGGACTTTAAACTGGGTTTCCCCCTCTCCCAGTGAGTGCCCTAACCACCAGGTTGTAATGTCATTCTCGCTCTCTTTCCTTGGCCAAATGATTGTCCATTGTCATCATGAATGACTATGAACTGCCACTGTGAATGACAGTGAATAGTCGTTGGGCTAGACAGATAGTGTGAATAATTTATAGCTACCATCTCTTCTTCCCTATCCTGCTGTTTTGTGAATCCTCTTTTTTGCTTTTGTCAAAATGCCTGAACGTTGAAATGTTTTGACTTTTTCAGTTCAGTCAAAACTATTCAACATGAATTCATGAATAGTTTCATGTCAAGCAAAAATGCATTTTTCAGCAAAATTTCACCCACAACTAGTTAGGGCTTATAGTGCTACTGTAATATAGAGAAAAAGAATTAGAATGAGAGTTTTGACTCCAGTGGAGCCACAACCAAATGGTGGGAGACCAGCAAACTCTTTTCACATAGTCCTCACTCTCAGTACAGATACAGAACCAAAAGTATTCCTGGTGCTACTGCACTGGGGTCAGCCGAGTTACACCAGGGACAAACACTATGTGTTTGCTGCTGCTTGTTTTTTTTTAATGTTGGCCCTAAAATATCCCTTATGAGGTTTCCGATAAAAAATCACCAGTGTAGGGGGAAAGTTTGAAACATAGAGATCAACAGTAATTCATTTTAAAAAATAACTTTGTCAAGCCAAAGTATAAAGTACTGATAGTCAAGATTTGATGAGAGGTATGGACTAATTTGAGCTAATTAGGAAAAATGAAAATATTTCATGAATTCTACTGCTTCAGTTTGATTTGTGCTCATATTTGTGACTTTTCGTATTCACAGACTTATGTGGCTTCACAACTGGCTTGAATGGTTTGGCTGAATTCATTTATTTGCTGTCAAAAAGGTATATTTAATCTCAAATACAAATATTCAACACCGAGTATGTTTGTTCAACTCATTAGTGACTTTGGTTATCAATTTCCCAGGCTGAACATCAGTTTACAACATTGTAAATAATCCAAAGGCAGCCCTTTGCTCATGATATTTGTCAAATATTTTTCTTAAAAAGAGAGAGAGAGCGCCCCAAAGGGATTAACTTTCAGTGGCTTCATGAAACCAGAAAAAGACAAAATTCACCAAATTTTAATTTGGTACACACTATGCAACCTGCTCTAACTGATTATCTGAACACACACCTGAGATCCAGGAACTCCTGAGCCCTAACCAGGGATCTTACCCTGACTTCCTACATGGCCATGGACAAGTTGTTTAACTTCTTAGTGCCTCGGTTTCCCCATTTGGAAATGGAGGGTGATTCGTATTTACTGACCTGACACAGCTATTGTGTTTTGCAAATCAAAAAGCTCTCTCTATATGCTAAGAATTAGTACTTTTGTGATCATATTAAGTGTCCAAAATAATTAAAGATTTAACCAATGAACAGAGATCCCTATCTGGTGAGTATTCTGTCTATGGGTGTTCTGCATGTTATGACAGCTGAGACTAGAACCAGGACCCTCATAGTCCTCAAGTGGACCAAAAGGGAGACTGTCTCTGTCTTTACTGTTACTGACTGAACATCTGCTCTCACTCCCTCACACATACACACAACCCAGTCGCACACTTATCCCAGCATTGCCCTTTGCACGTTGAACCTTAAGGGCACAGAACACCTGCAGTATCTCCGGTACCTGAGCAATAGCCAACAATAACAGTAAAATAACAGCTGGATGTTAGAAGAACCCAAACATAACATGATATGACACACAGCACTGCCTTCACAGCAATAAAATTACTGATGGGTCAGCAAATATTTTATCCAGAGGTGCCTACGAAAGACACTTCAGATGACTTTTGAATTGTTATTTTTATCATTCCTATTTATGGTTATTGTTATTGCTATTAATAATCCTACTGGTGAATCCGGTATACGGCATATGATTAAATAGATTACTATTGTGTATTTATATAGCACCCTTAATCCAACCGTCTCAAGATGTTTTGCAGACATTAACTAATTACGCCTCTGAGGTAGTTAAGGGATACCATAAGGATCACGTCACTCATTGCTGACAAGCGACTACCTCCAGAGTGAAACTGCACAGCTGTTTAACCCTGCTGCATACCAACACTACTCAATATCTTAGGACAGGAAGTAAGGAATACTGACAGTGATGTATTTCTGCCACTTGCAAAGGAAGGAAAGTGCCCTCCTCTACAGTGGTGAGGTTGTACACAGCTTGCAGATAGCTTTTGTTCACTGCATATGCTGTGTTGCCAGTCCTTGTGATTTTATCACAAGTCTTGGGATATTTTATGTTTGTCTTAAAGCCCCAGCTCCTGAAGTCATGTGAATATGTGCGAACCTCAGATTTCATTTAAAAAAAAAAAGGTTTTCACCCTCATGGTTCTTGTGAAAAGCTTGAAAACATAACCTGAGTATACTCTAAAGCAGGGGTGGGCAAACTTTTTGGCCCGAGGGCCACATGTGGGTGGGGAAATTGTATGCAGGGCCATGAATGTAGGGCTGGGGCAGGGGGTTGGGATGCCAGAGGGAGTGTGGGGTGCGGGAGGGGGTGTGGTGTGCAGGAAGGGGCTCAGGGAAGGGAGTTGGG
>NW_020664463.1:16481716-16505852 GCF_002925995.2 Terrapene triunguis | reverse complement strand
CAGGGAAGGGAGTTGGGATGCCGGAGGGAGTGCGGAGTGTGGGAGGGTGTGTGGTGTGCAGGAAGGGGCTCAGGGAAGGAGGTTGGGGTGCGGGGTGTGGCAGGAGGCTCAACGCAGGGGGTTGGGGTGTGGGGTGCAGGAGGAGTTCGGGATGCAGGCTCTGGCCTGGTGTCACTTACCTGGAGCGGCTCCGGGGTGGCAGTGGTGCGCACCGGGACTGGGCCAGGGCAGGCTCCCTGCCTGCCTGCCTGTCCTGGCCCTGCGCTGCTCCCAGAAGTGGCTAGCACCACGTCCCTGCGGCCCCAGGTTGGGGGGTGAGGCAGAGGGTTCCACGCGCTGCCCTCGCCTGTGGGTACCTCCCCCAAAGCTCCCATTGGCCGTGGTTCCCCACGGGCTGTGGTTTGCCCATCCCTGCTCTAAAGGTTCAAAAACCAGAAAGTAAATTAAAAAGAACCTAACATTTGTTATATATTTTTTTTAAAATTCCATGATTTTGGGGGCCTGACTCATGATTCTTAGAATACTTAAGGTTGGCGGTTCTGAGTACTGATGTAAAAAATTACAGAATAGCATTTTGGAAGAAGATACAAGAGGCACTTTAAGAAGTTACAGTTCAGCTGCCTAATCCAATTCATTTATTGAAGCATTCGCAATTCATACTTCAAGGCTGGTGAAACAAAGCTAAATAGTTTATTGTGAAAAGAAAGTCACAGAGGATTTAATCCTGCTCCCGCTGAATTCAGTGTGTGTTCTGTCATTGACATAAATAGAATCAGGATCCAAACTTTCCTGAAGTTCAGGGTATTCCATCTCCAGTAATCATAACATTTTAATAATGGGGTGGGGGAGGTTTCACATAGTGCAGGTTGTATCCAACTTTTGCAACAATCTGTTAGGTATTAAAGAAATCAGGGAAAGGTAGGAGGTCTTAAATATGATGAAGATCATAGTACAGCTTGTGGTGATGTGATTAGATCTTTATCTAAGCAGGTTTGGTTGGGTTATCACCTGTATGAGAGAACCTAGGTGCTAAAAAGATTTGATTAGGTAGGTGGCACTATTCCCTGTATGTCCATACTAAACCAATGCCCTGTTATGGGGTTACTGTAATGTTGGGTGTGCTGCCTTTCAGATGAGCTGTAAATACAGAATCTTATCAGTTGTGATTATGTAATACCCTATAGCACATTGTGCATGAATAAGCATGTTTGCTCCTGTGCTTGAACCACATTCCAGTATGGGTGATTACATTCTACCTTCCTAAATTCCCCCTTTGCTTTAAGAGGATAAAGAATTCTTTTTCACATCATGTCCCTAAATCAGTGGTTCTCAACCTGTGGCCTGCGGGCCCAATCAGCACAGAGCTGCAGCCCATGTGACATCCTCAGGGCCATAGAGGTAGTATTGGATGCGGCCCACATAACACATTGTGGGCCACAATGGTAAATAGGTTGAGAACCACTGCCCTAAATTGTTGCATAGCTGAGTGGTGCTATTCTGATAGCTGCTGTGTTCCACTGCAGAATGGTGGCAAAATGGCAGCTGAAGTATTCCCCAAGAATGTATAGTATATAATTCTCTGAGTGTCTGCAGCTTGCGAAAGGTCTGGCATAAACCAACCCAGTAGTAATTATAATCCTTATGTGGATTTAAAGCAAGTTCAGAACAGGCATAGGAATGTACAGCATGGTAGCCACAACTATCTATATTAATGCTAAAGAGAATGGGCTGTGTTCACTATTGGAATACTTACATATAGAACAGTTTTGTTAGTACTCGTAGCAGTACTAACTCATAGCAATAAAAATGAGCATACAGTAGCACCACCTTATGAGTCCCATGTGGTTTCACTTCAGAATGTGAATGACACTAGCTGATTTTTCAAATGTCCTCTACAAGGGGTTATTTTTCCTCTCCTCCCCCACATTTCCCCCAGTTGAAAACTAAACTCTTGAAATTATAACAATAAAAAAACATAGGGCCAGGTTCTTAGAGGAAGCCACTGAGAAAAAGGGAGGATTTCTGATACTGGAGCCTATGTACTGCCGGCCCCAGCCCTGGTGTAGTTTTGACCTACCTTGGGGCCCCCAGGAACCATTAGCCAGCCAAGAATAGCTGGAGGCCACCTAGCACTCTGGCCTGGCCCCGATATGCCTCCTACAATGGCGGTTGCAGAGGATATAGACTAGGAGCCAGCCATGGAGATATCCACACTTCTGGAGTCCTCGGTTAGAGATCCACCAGCTTTCTTGACCCCTTTTTGTGACACAAAGTGATGGCAAGTGGCCAGATCACAGAAATGAATCTGATCCATAGGTTTTAACTCAGACTTTTTGCTTTTAAGTCTCCATCATTCATCTGGTAGGTTACAAAAGCTCAGTGCTAGCTTTTAGCGATGAGACTGTAGAGCATGATCACTGCATTGGAAGGCAGTAGTTAGGAGTCTCATAGACTCATAGACTTTAAGGTCAGAAGGGACCATTATGATCATCTAGTCTGACCTCCCGCATGATGCAGGCCACAAAAGCTGACCCACCCACTCCTGGAATAATTCTCTCCCTTGAGTCAGCTGTTGAAGTCCCCAAATCATGATTTAAAGACTTCAAGTCGCAGAGAATCCTCCAGCAAGCGACCCCTGCCCCATGCTGCGGAGGAAGGCGAAAAACCTCCAGGGCCTCTGCCAATCTACCCTGGAGGAAAATTCCTTCCCGACCCCAAATATGGCGATCAGCAGAACCCCGAGCATGCGGGCAAGATTCTCCAGCCAGACCCGCATTGACCATTGATACTAATTACCTGCGATGGCACGTTATTGACCTATTGACTAAAATCACGTTATCCCATCAAACCATCCCCTCCATAAACTTATCAAGCTTAATCTTAAAGCCAGAGAGGTCTTTCGCCCCCACTGTTTCCCTCGGAAGGCTGTTCCAGAACTTCACCCCTCTGACGGTTAGAAACCGTCGTCTAATTTCAAGCCTAAACTTCCCGACGGCCAGTTTATATCCATTTGTTCTCGTGTCCACATTAGTACTGAGCTGAAATAATTCCTCTCCCTCCCTGGTATTTATCCCTCTGATATATTTAAAGAGAGCAATCATATCCCCCCTCAGCCTTCTTTTGGTTAGGGTAAACAAACCGAGCTCCTCGAGTCTCCTTTCATATAGTCAATAGCTTCAAAGTAATTTTCCAGAAATCCAATATTCTTATGCAAAATACACTTAAGGGCACTTTTACCCTTAATATTCTACACAAATCCCATTAACATTCCTGGCAGTCCGCCACATATAGACAAGAATAATACAAGCATTTTCAGGCCCAGCCATACACACAGTTTTGTATGAGTAAGCATTACAGAGCAGACCCTTGAAAGATTTTTTTAGTGGTCCTTTATCTGTGCAATAATAATGCACTAATCATAAAACAGCATTATCTGATAACATCTTTCCATGTTTAAAATACCTGTTCTGAATCAGATTGATTCTCACTCCCTGGACATAAACAAGCAGAGGTATATGTAATCACTATCTCTTTATTAGCCTCAGTGATATTTGATCATAAGTACAACATTCTTTTATTGGAATGGTCTAGTTTATCGGTGTTCAGATGATCATAGACTTTAAGGTCAGAAGGGACCATTATGATCATCTAGTCTGACCTCTATGTACAAAATAATGCAGTGTGGTATAACCAAAGAACATAATAAAATAAGAAATAAATTCAGCCAATATCAAAGAACCCTGTAAATGGAACTTAGTAACACATTTGAAACTGTGTAAGGTAACCCCCTCTGCTCCCTGTAATACATTGAGGCATATCTTTCAAGTTACTGGATCAGTTTATACTATTCTCCTGCAGGATGAGACTGGATTGGGGTCTAAAGCATTTGAAGATTTTTTTTTCTTTCTTTCTTTTTGTGTGTGTTTGAACTACCACCATTACAAGCTGAAAAGCTTGTCTGTTCCCCAGCAAAAGTTGGTCCAATAAAAGATATTACCTCCCCCACCATTACCACTATATTCATTTTCCACTGTGTATTCTTCCCCCTTCTTTTTCAAGATATTGAGTACATGACAGATCAGTTGCAACACACTCATGATAGTACTGATCATCTCTGTCCCTGTAATGCCCACCCCAAGTATTCCAAAATCATGAATCAGGCCACACAAAATAATGAGATGATTTTAAAATCTCCATGAGATTACATTTTCAGTTCTTTTTAATTTGCCTTCTGCTGTTGGAGCATTTAGGGTTTGCATTTTAAAGCTTTTCCCTGTAACCATGAGGCTTAGAAACTTTTTTTCTCCCAAATGAAAGATGAGATTCACATGTAATAATCTGATCCCAGCAGCTGGGGTTTTAAGAAAAACTTCAAAAACCATGAGAGTTGGCAACACTGTGTGACTACCTGTATATCTACAATATCTAATCTAGGTTCTTACATTGCACATTTACATCTGTGGTATCTGAACGCTAAAAGATTAATTAATTTCAGGGAATTCCCAGAAAAGTGATTATGTATTAAGTACTTTGATTTTAAAGGGGGATATACTTATTTTGCTTTATCAGAAGAATATAGCTAATCTCTAACTCCCACATAATTCATAGTTCACTGAATGTAAATTTCAGAGTGAGTGAAGGGATCTGATAGTGACTGGTAGCCCAGCGCACTAGCATGTGGAAGACTCAGGTTTACAGATGATCTCATCTCCCTTTCTTTCTCTCTAGTTGTGAGTGAGGAGCGCTTTGAGGGTCAAAATGGGGAGGGGCAGGTTCTGGAGGGAAACACCATGGACTGTTGCTTAGAGCAAAAGATTGGAAATCAAAAAATCTGTGTTCTACTTATTCTTATTTGCAGGGCTAACTGGGAACAGGTCCCACTGTGTTCGGGCACTGGATAAACAGTGGATAATAAAGAGTCCCTGCCCCAGAGCGCTTACCTTCTGAACAGACAACACAGACAATGGGTGGGGAAAGGGATATAACATACAAGAAAATAGTTTGCAATTGTTATTTTAGTTCCACAGGTTTTATCCTCAGGGAGAGGAGGGGAAGAAGCTGGTCAGTTACCTTTAAAAAAATATTTGAGTGGGATTTGTTAGGAGATGATTAACTTAATGGAAAGACAAAGGAAGAGGGGCCATAGAAAGGAGCTCGGTAAAGGGGGATCCATATACCTCAAAGTCCTTTACAAAGGATGTCAGTATCACTATCTCCATGTTACCGAAGGGGAAAGTGAAGCATGGGGAGTTGAGGTGACTTGCAAGGTCACCCAGCAGGTCAGTGGCGGAGCCAAAAATAGAACCCAGATATGCTGAATCCCTCTCCAGTGCTTTATCCGGCAGGTCACGCTGTCTCTCCGAACACTGTCCTCTAGAATGCTATAAAAGGAATGAGTGGAATGCATAGACTCCTTGCCATGCTGGTATGATTGTGCTGAGATCTAGCTATGACCAAGAATCCCTCAATGCCAACTGGCAAGAGGGTGTCAAGTCTATCCTGATTGGAATATGTACATTATGGCTCACCAAAGAATGTCATGTGATGTCTTAAAGGAAAGCCAGGGTTGCGCTGGCCATTAATATAATTGTGAAATGTATGCACGCATACTGTGTGAGAAGTTACGTATATATACTGCAAATATGATTTCGAAGACTGAAAAACAGGTTTTCCTCCAGATAGGAGGTAAGGAATGTAGATCTGTGTGTCGGGATGTAAATTAAGCCTGGTAATCTAACACAATTGGATATCCATTTGCATATAAAGTCAGACGTTAAAGAAGAGGTGTTAAATCAACAGGGAAGCAACACACCAGAAAAACAAGCCATGGGTGGTTATCCTGTCTCTGAGTATAGACAATGAATTTTGGATGTGTATGTAAGAGATGAAGAAGACACCCCTTTGTCCTGCACCTAAAACAGTAAATTGTGCAATTACATTCATGAAAACGGGATCTCAGCCAACATTGGCTGAAAAGTTGCAAAAGGCTTTGGGTGAGATCAACTTCACTGGGCAGAAGGTTAACCTGGTAGTTAAGTTTAGTCTCTAGAAAGCGTGTTGTGATTTTGTTTTATAGCCAACCATTTGTTCCCCATATCCTTACTCACTATCACTTGAATCTTTGATGATAAACTTATTCTTGTTTTCACTATAAATCTGTCTCAGTGCTGTGATATGAAACAAGTGCTGGTCCTGAGCTGAATCTCACAAGGTGGTTGCACACTGTTCCTTTGGGGACAGCAGACCTGATATTTCTGAAAGTAATCAATGTTAGGCTGGATATCTCAGGAGAACACTTCAAAGGGATTTGGGGTGCACCTATTATTAACCTGCAAGGCAAGGTAAGGACTGGCAGAGCCCTGAGGTGAGTGTTTAAGTGGTTCACAGGCTGGTGGTCTCTGGGAGCTGACACCCAACTAAGCACAAGCAAGAATCTCTTGTGCTGGTGGCAGAGAGTAACAAGGTCTCTTACAGTCCTGGGTACCCTGAGATACCATCACACTAGCATTAGTAACAAATGGTCTGGCCTGTATCCATTCCCCCCAGTAGATTGTCAGCCACTGTAATCAGTGCTATTCCTGTGCCTTCCCCAAGCATAACTGATTGGGAGCCCAAGGATTTTGAGGATATTACATGCTGTTGGAATCAGCCCATCACCACTTTATCAATGAACTTCCCCTGAAAGTGGAATTTAGAGACTGGGCAGTGGTTCACAAGAATGTTAGTCAGACTTGGTTGGTGGATTGTCTGTTGCGTCATAGCCATTTACTGGGCATCTTCTTGCTTGAGTATGCCTTTAATAGACTGTCTAGGTTACATAATAGTCTCTTTCTACTCCCCTCCCCTAAAAGTCATCCAGTACTCCCTCTCCTTTGCTTGTCTTTCAATACAAAACCTCATCGCAGCCTCTGCCTAAGGGGGAAGACACATTTGTCTTGATTTATGATAGTATAGGCACTGTGTTTGAGAGAGATGACAGTTACTGTGATATGTACTGTACATCGGATGACCCAAAAGTGGGCTGTTTACCAGGGATACCTCAGCAGCTGTTTTAATTCTTGCCGTGAGCTGTCAATGCTTCTGGTTTTATAGCACCTTCATCACAATCTGTCACTCCTTTTTATGGTCACAATGCACACTAGTTGTCACCTTCTTCCACTGGCTGTGCACAGACCAGTTTAAATGTAGTTCATCCATATGGCAGCAGATAAGTTGTGCTCCACATTTCTGGCAGTTTTCCTTTCACAGCTTCTTCTGTCCCCTTTTTTTGTGTTACAAGAAAGGGACAGTTGGGTTCAAAGCGTGGATCAAATAGCCCGGAATTAAGGATTCAGGGAGAAAACTGAAGATTATACTCGGACAGACACTGCGACATATCCTGAGTCCCTTCTTTAGGGATGTAAGAATCATCTTAGCATAGACTGTTGATGGTTGCGAGTGATGGATGCCTGGCCCATTCTTCTAACAAAGCAAAGTAACCTTTACTGATAGTCAATAAATATGCCTTATTTTTAAGATGTTTACAAGTGTATGTATATGTATATGCATGTGTATGTATATACATACACACTCAGTCTAGATATCACATTTGCCAAAGTACATATGTTATTTCAGCTTGACCTATTTTGATTGCAAAATCCAGGTGGTTCCTTTTATTTGTTCGAAAGCAAAAACAACTCAGTGTACTAATCCCTGTCGCTGTCTTCCATCACTAATCTGAGTCCATGCCATGAGCACAAGTCATATGAAATCAAAGCATTCTGAATAGAATTGACAGGGCCACCAGAAGAAAGTAAAGAGATCTGCAGTTGTATCCCTTAACTTTCAAGCCATGGAGTTTTTAATGCCTGGAAGATTAATACAGCACATTACAGTGTTATCTGCATTAATTTTTTTTTTAAGGAATAGCGTGTGATTGAGAGTAAACTTTATTGCAGCAATTTTTTTCCTCTGGCGGGTTCTTCTGATTGGTCATTTGATTATAGCGAATCCCCAAAGGCTTGTGGATTAAAAACAAAGGCTGGTTTGTAAGTGAACTTGCTGTTGATGGATTAAGGCAGTGTGCCTGCTGTAACCAGATCCACAATACAAGTTCATTCATTTGGAGTGAAGCTCTCAACTCACATTACACTCTCTCTCACTCAGCTCTTTGCCATCCAGCCAGTGAAACTTTACACCTACATGATTTTATCACAATCTCAGTTCACCAACAATGGGTGTCATGCTGTGAAAAATATAACTATAAATCAAAGTCATACGTACAGCATAGGCACTAACCTTTCCAAAGACCTTGTTTTGAGGCTGCAACTAAATAGATTTGTTTTTATGTGTTATGTATATACACATAAAACAATCTAAGGCCAACACAGTATATTTCACTCTACGAACAAAAAAAATCTCCATTTGTAGCACAGTACATGAATTCTGGGATAGTGAAATTAATTGACTTTTTTCATGCTTTCTCTTTAATGGTAAATAGATTCAAAAGTGATGCATTTTTAGAGTAATGTTTGAAAAATTGTAACAAAGCATGCATGCAACTCCGAAGTGTCTGTAAGGCCTGGTCTACACTAACCCCCCAAGTCGAACTAAGGTACGCAACTTCAGCTACGTGAATAACGTAGCTGAAGTCGACATACCTTAGTTCGAACTTACCGCTGTTCAGACGCGGTCCACACGCGGCAGGCAGGCTCCCCGTTGACTCCACGGTACTCCTGTCGCCGAGCTGGAGTACCGCAGTCGACGGTGAGCACTTCCTGGTTCGACTTATCGTGTCCAGACCAGACGCGATAAGTCGAACCCAGAACTTCGATCCCCAGCCGCCGAACTAGCGGCTGGGTGTAGACCAGCCCTAAGACTCTCCCCTAAGAATTTTTATGCTCCTGCTTCGTGTGCCACTGTAGCATGGCGCAGCAGGGTCCCCCCTGCCTCCTGCCTCTGCTAGGTTCACAAAGTCACTCTGAGACCCTGGGATTAGCAACCACTGGTGCAGTTTATTCACAGGCTTGTTCCCACCACTGTTTCACTATGTACAGTTGGCCCTTCACTGCCTGCAGGCAGGAGGGAGGGAAGAGCTACCTCCCTGCTTCCACTCCCTGTCTTTCCCTTTCTTTCACCTCCCCCCTTGGCTTCTTTCCCCGGGGGCTTTTATACAGCCCCAAGCTAATTAGGCGACAGCTGTCTCTGCTTCCCCAGTTAGGGCCAGGCTATCTCCAGCCAGCTCTAATTTATACCCCTAAATGGGAGCTGGCGTGAGAGATGGCTGAATCAGCAACCCTTTGCCCAACACCCTGTCACACACATCCCAACCTTCTCCAACTGCCAGATTCACCCCTCTGCGTCCGCTCCTTCCTCTACCAGAGGGGGCTCTACGGGGGAGTCTTTTACCCTCTTTTGGGGCAATCCCAGGATTTTTGTGTGTAGTTCCTTCATCCCCCACCCACAGAAGCGAAATTGTGTGTGGGTGGATGGCCCCACAGCTGCACTGCAACCCACAGGTCCTTGCACCATTCACAGCCCCCTCAGTGTTCCCCTGTTTTCCCCCCTTCCTTTCTGTCAGGGGTTCGGGCTTGGTTACAGCCCTCTCCTGGACACTCAGGGCTTCCTATCCCCCAAGTTCGTCCAACAGGGCATGGGTCTCTTCCTCTGGGGGTCTGCTAATAAGGGCCTCCGCTCTCTGGTCAAGGACCCTGGGGTGGACATCTCACCCATAACTTCTAACTTCCCTCTCCTTTCTCAGGCTCTGTTGTCTAGGGGTTTTCTGATTATCCACAGCCGCCTCCACATCTGCATCGCTGTCCTCCGGGAGAGCAGTTCCACGGTTTTTCTGCACAACATCTGGATGCCATACCGTCTCATCCAAATCTGTATCATTGCCCACTTCTACAGGGTAACCGTTATCCAGGCCCCTGACAGCTGGTTCCTCTGGGGGGCTGGCAGGTCCTCGCCCTGTGGCCGAGGCAATGCCTGTGTGGCTGGGCCTCCTGGCCAAGCAGCAGGTGGCCAGTGCAGGCTCCGGGTCCCTCCCAGCCACCCCTGTGGCCCCAGACTGCTCGAGACCTCCCGCAGCGACTCTGTTCTCCGGCAGGCCAGGGGTTCTCTCGCTGCTGTAGCAAAGGTGCAGGGAAGGGCAGAGGGTGTCAGGGGTCTTGCCACCTTCTTCATTACTTTCCAGCACCACGGTTGCTGAGGGGGAGGAGAATGCCACGTAGGAATGAGCTCTGTTCTGGATCCTTTGCCTCCTCTTCTTCCACATCTGTATTGCTACCCACCTCAACGGTGGCCTGATGGCTCTTCCGTGCAACATCTGAATTCTCTGCTCTCCCCTCCACACCTGTCTCTCTGCCCCCAGAGAGAGCATGTTGATGGTTCTGTATAACCTCTGGATTCTCTACCATCTCCAACTCCTCCTGCTGCTTGACCATCCATTTGAGGGTCTCCTCCATCTTCAGACTGCCAAACATTTTCTCTGGCACTGCATCCTGGACAAGCCCTTACGTGTAGCAGGGCATGTCAGGGGCGCCTCTGCTAAGTCCACGAAGTCACTTTGAGACCCTGGGGTTAGCAACCACTAGTGCAGTTTATTCACAGACTTATTCCTACCACCATTTCACCATGTACAGTTGGCCCTTCACTGTCTGCAGGCAGGAGGGAGGGAAGAGCTACCCCCTTGCTTCCACTCCCTGCCTTTTCTTTCTGCTCGCCCCCTTGGCTTCCTTCCCCTGAGACTTTTATACAGCCCCAGGCTAATTAGGCAACAGCTGTCTATGCTTCCCCAATTAGGGCTGGGTTATCTCCAGCCAGCTCTAATTTATTCCCATAAATGGGAGCTGGCATGATAGAGGACTAAATCAGCAACCCTTTGCCCAGCACCCTGTCACAGCCACTCTGAGAATTTCTGATCTTTTGAGAGTATGTTCTTTAAAATCTGTCCTTAAACTCTTCAAATTTGACAGAAGATACAGTAAGGAAGAAACTGTTTTTAATCAGAAAAGGTTCCAAGTCCTGAAAATCTTTCCAGGAGTTATTCCGAAAAGCTGAGAGTCTCTGAAGGCCCCCTTTCCCTTCCCCCAGTGTTCGTGTGCACACTAATACTGTCCCAAGATCTTCACCTCCCGCCCTTCACTCTTGCCTGCCCTGGTCTCTAGTGGACAGTAAACTGGCACATGCTTTGACAAGATATGCATTATCAACGATACCAACTAAAGGAGAGGGCCAGGATTGGAATTGCTGGAGGCCAAGTCTGAGAAACATTGGCTCAGTTTTGTGAGACTCCAACAGGAGTGGCAAGGGTCAGGCCTGTACTATGGCATATTAAAATTCTGTGTTAGGGAAAATAGCATTGTTTTTCTTCATACTAAAGCTAGCTCTAGTAAGAGCTTCTATTTATTATTTCATAACATCTTGTTATGGCCTCATCTCCATAGCATCTCGCTAACTTTAGTATATTTATCCTTAAAAGCATCCTGTGAGGTAGGGAAAAGAGCTATTATCACCATTTTCCAGATGGTAAACTGATGCACAGGAAAGTGATTTGTCCAACACGAAGTGTGTGGTAGAGATCTCCAGAGCCTTAACCACAAGGCATTGTTCTTTCTGCTCTTATGTGAGGACCTCTCTTATGAGGCTGAGGCTTGGTCTACACTTAAAAGTGAGGTCAATGTAGCTACATCGGTTTGGGCTGTGAAAAAACCACACTCGTGACTCCCATAGCTATTCCAACCTCATCCCCAGTGTAGACAGAGCTATGTCAGTGGAAGAATGCTTCCATCAACATAGCTACTGGTGCTCAGGGTGGTGGTGTTTCTACACTGATGAAAACACCTCTTCCATCACTGTATTCTGTAGCTATGCCAGTCTAGTCTCCATAGTGTAGATACAGTTTGAGGTGGCCTGAGACATCCTTCCCCAAGAAGCTGCTTTACTCTAACTTTAGGCTTGCCCTTAATACAGACAAATTTGTGAAATTTTGGGAAATTTATGAATTTCTCATGGTCCACTACACCTAGGTGCTTCCCATTTAATGATACCTAGGTTCTAGCCCTAAAGAAACATGTTATGCCATGTCTCCACTATGGGCACTACAGCAGCATAGCTATTGTATATACTGTAACCCCATAGTGGAGACGCAGCCAGCAGTGACAGAAGGGGTTTTTCCATCTCTGTAGGAACTCCAGTCCCCAAGCCGACAGTAGCTAGGTCAATGAAATCACTATTCAGTCAGCCTGCACTGGGGTTAGGTCAGCATAGCTACAGTACTCAGGGGATTTTTGAGACCCCAAACCAACATAGCTATGTCCACCTAAGTTTTAAGTGTAGAGCAGACCCGAGACTGTCCATTAATTGCAAATACACCACACAACCTTAGTAGTGATCCTATCACGAAGATGCATTCTCTAAAGTATTGATGCTTTCCCACCCCACGTATCATCTATTCAGTTTTATTTAAAGTTTATGTAGAGGAGTATTTACAACAAGCTTTAGAGTAGAGCTGCTTGAAATGTTTGTGTAAATTTTTTTTAATGGAAAATGCCTTTTTTGGACAAAATGGTACTTTTCACAAAAAAAAATGTTGAAACATTTCAGTGTATTATGAAAAACATTTTTTTCCCCGTTTTTGGTGACCAAAAATTGAAAAATTTAGTGGTTAGGTTGCTTAAAAACATTCAGGTTCTCTCTTTTTGTTTGTTTGTTTGTTTTAAGAAAATCTGAAAAAAAATAGAAGAAAAAAATACTATTTTTGTCAAAAATGTTCATAGGAAAAATAATAATTTCCTGACCAGCTCTACTTCAGAGGGTGTTTTGTGTTTGTTTTTAAACAAATGAGTGAAGAAATAAAGTAAAATCTTTTTGAGGAAGCATTATTCACCAAAAATGTCCCCCGGAGGGCAAGATGACTGGAACTGACTGCTGGTGTGGTATTAACGACTAATTTCTGTATCTGCTTCTGGCAGAAAAAAATGCCTATTGGAGTAGGTGCATGGGGAATGAATATGTTTCCTTTATTTGTCTTGACAGTGCCGCTGTAGGACAGTTTCATAAAGGGAAGAGAAGGATCTCCCTTTTCCATGTTTTAAGCTTAGTTTTGTGTTACTCAGATGAAATAACTTTTTATTACTTGGCTTGGAATTTTTTATTAGCAATTTCTAGCATTCACCATGGAGCCAATTTTAATGTTACATGACTCTGTGATATTTGGGCTTGTCATGTCTAACTCAAGAACTTAATGATCTCCGTAAAGATAGGTTTTGTAATAAGAAAACGGAGGTTGAGGCAGGCATTAGGGGTATTTGTTTGGACTATTTGAAAAATAGAATGGGCAAATCTTCAAGAATCAACAGTCTTTATTTTCAGATTAGACCAGAAAAAAGGTACTGCCCAGGGTAGCCCTTGTGAAATGACTGAGCGCAGCCACACTAGAGAGTTTACAGCAGTGGACCTTCATTGATGCAGCTGCGCTGCTGTCTAAGCCGCCTGGAGAGAGCTGTCCTGTCAGCTTAACTACTCCAGCCCCCGTGAGCAGCAGCAGCTATGTTGGCAGGAGAAGCTCTCCCGCTGATGTAGTTCTGTCCACACCGGCGCTTATGTCGGTGTAACTTAGGCCATGTCTACACTAGAAATCTTGCAGTGGCACAGTTGTACCAATGCAGCTGTGCCACTGTAAGATCGCTCGTGTTGCCGCTCTATACTGATGGCAGAGAACTCTCCCATCGGCATAATAAAATCACCTCTACGGGCGGTGGTAGCTATGTTGGTGGGAGAAGCTCTCCACATCAACATAGCACTGTTCACACTGTCACTTCTGTTTGTATAACTTATGTTGCTCAGGGAGGTATTTTTTTCACAGTCCTGATTGACATAAGTTATACCAACAAAAGTGGTAGTGTAGACCTGGCCTTATGTCGCTCAGGGGGTGGTTTATTCACCCCGGAGCAACATATGCCGACATAAGATGTAGTGTAGACCTAGCCTTAGTAGTCTCTGCCCAGTTCTAGTTCATTTTGGACAAGAGTCCACATATTGTATCAAAAACAGCATCACAACTGATATTTTTGTTTGCAATCTCACCAGAAGGGACCAAAGATTGAGTGACAGGAGGACTGATCCAGCACCTTTGCCACTGACTTCAGTGCCCATTGGGCCAAACCATGGAAACTAACATCACCTCTGGAGGTGATGCCTACAGATTAGCGTGTGGAAGAACATTGCCTGTATCTGTTCTATATCTGCTCTGTGCATACGTAAAGGTGTTGGTCTCTGGGTCTGTCAGCAGAACACTTTTCACCAGGAATAAATGCATTACTGAGGTAGGGAAACAGTATTGCCCAAAACTACTGCTTGGGTGAGTTACTGTTGTTTGATTACTGAGCTACCGTGATTACCACTTTACATATGCCCTTCTTTAAATGTAGTAAATGAAATATCACCACTACTTACTGAGAAGACTAATACTAGCAAATAGGGTTTCAGGTTTAAAATAGTAGTGTGCACTAAAATGTAAATAGTTTTATACTTGAAAAGGCTGCAAGTTATTGATAGACGAGCTATGCTCTGGGCTGGTATGTGTGTAAGTGCATGGCTGCCAGCTGCTTCAGATGAACCACTACATTTGAATGGGCCATTTTTATAACTTTGTTTACTGAACAGGGGCACAAGGCTGTTCAGTGTATTGGGTAAGATCATACTATCAACATTATAAATATCTGTTTTTGAAGGGATTCATCTGATGTGAAGAAACTGAAAACTCTTAAAACAAATCACCATACCTGGCAACAATCTTTTTGCAGTTATATATTGAGAATGTTTGTACAATATGCATGATTTTGTCTGTATTCCAAATGATTGTGCTTCTCAAGAAGTTCTCAAGAACTGCTTCATAGTTATCTCATTGTTTTTCACTCTCCCTAGGGACTGTATTGTAGTTTAGATCCTCATACTAGTTCCAGATGAGGTCATTCTGTTTATCTTTTGCTTGTTAACCTTTCAAGCATTAATTACCTCTCCTCTGGAAGGCTAGACTTTATTTCTCTTTTTTTCCTTCCTTGAGTTGGCCCCTTCAAGGATTGAGCTCACAACCCTGGGTTTAAAAGGCCAATGCTCAAACCACTGAGCTATCCCTTCCCCCCTTCTACTACAGAATAAAGATGTTTAATTAAAGATATTACTATTATACATTTATTAATATTGTGCAGCCTGACTTCAGAGATAATTATTTAGTTGGATTTGTCACACGTTGTAAAACATCTTAAACACATGGCTTTGGTTATCACATTTGTGGGGCTTTTTTCCTCCTCTAAATTTGCATGCCCACTAGCTCCATGGAGTTGAAGTTGGCAGGGTTTTCTAAATGTCCCTCGTGTTCAGGACAGTAGATAAATCTAGACCCTATTATTTCCCTCTACAGATATACAGAGTCTGATCTTCCTTGGGACCCCCTAAATTTCCTTGCTAATATTAGCTTTTACTAAACAGAGGGTGAAATCTTGGCCCTGTTTGCCATTGACTTCAGTATTTCACCCAAAGACTGTTTCAAGCCCTTGTTGCTGCTGCGTACCTCATGTAGATGAAGACCTACCAAACCATAGGTTTATCTGGTTACTTATCCTTTAAAAAAAAAAATCAAATCATGGCAACTAAGGGTATGTCTACACTACCCGCCAGATCGGCGGGCAGCGATCAATCCAGCGGGGATCGATTTGTCGCGTCTAGTCTAGACGCAATAAATTGACCCTCGAGCCCTCTCCCGTCGACTCCTGTACTCCAGTGCCGTGAGAGATGCAGGCAGAGTTGACGGGGGAGCGGCAGCAGTCGACTCACCGCAGTGAAGACACCACGGTAAGTTGATCTAAGTACGTCAACTTCAGCTATGTTATTCACGTAGTTGAAGTTGTGTAACTTAGATCAATCCTCCCCCCCGCAGTGTAGACCAGGGCTAAGCAGCTGAGCACCAGTTCTCCTGTAGCAGAGAGGGGCTAGCCCAAAGTTTCTCCCCAAGTGTCATTTTTGTTTAGTGGCCTAAATAAAATAACCTTACTGGTTCACCTCAAAATTCTGAGGGACTGTATATTGTAACAAATTCATGGTCATCTAGGACCATATGGTTGTTACTGTGCTGCACACTGTGATCACTCAGAACTTCTGCATGACAACAGAGATTCTTCTTTAGCCCAAGTGGTTGTGAGTAACCTGTTCTTTTGGAGGACAAGGATCCGAGTTCTATCTTGGCTGTGGCTGTGAATTTCTGATCCATTGTGATGTACAACTAAGTAACAACAGAGAAATCCCACGTGATCATAGATGAATTATATACTACTGCAAAGGCAGCATCCTTTTATCCCCCTTAAGACTTTCTATATTTTTCACAGTCACAACATCTATGTAATAGATGTTTTGAATATGGATAAAGAACATACAGTAATATATTCTCAAACAAAAAATCTTTATTAAACATGACTTGGTTGAAAGTCAGGTGGGTCGAGCTAGACACCTAAAACTCAATGTTATACACTCCAGACAAACTGATACACTTTAAAAAAAGTCCAGCCATCTGGAAATGAAGAGTTAGAGCAGGGGTCAGCAACTGGTGGCACGCGTGCCCAGGGCCAGCTCCAGGCACCAGCCCTCCAAGCATGTGCTTGGGGCGGCACCTGGAGGGGGGCGGCACTCACCCGGGGAGAGCGGGACTGCGGCCGGGCTCACCGCCCTCCCCCCGGCGCTCCGGCCAGCCGGGGAGTGTGGGGCCGCCCTCCTCCTGGCGCTCTGGCCGACCGGGGAGAGCGGGGCCGCTCTCCTCCCGGCGCTCCGGCCAGTCGGGGAGAGCGGGGCCCTGGCCGGGCTCGCCGCCCTCCCCCCGGCGCTCTGGCCAGTCGGGAAGAGCGGGGCCGCGGCCGGGCTCGCCGCCCTCCCTGCGGCGCTCTGGCCAGGGAGAGCAGGGCCACGGCCAGGCTCGGCGCCCTCCCCTTCCCCCCGCGCTCCCCGCCGGGGGGGGCGGCGGGAGGCTTTTTTGCTGCCCCAGGCAAAAAAGCCAGAGCCGGCCCTGCACGTGCCAAAGGCAGCATGCAAGCTGATTTTTAGTGGCACTCTGCTGCCAGCCAGGGTCCTGGCCATTGGCCCCACTCAGCCCGCTGCCGGCCTGAATGGACGGAACCCTGGGCCAGCAGCGGGCTGAGCGGGGCCGGCGGCCGGGACCCCACCCGGCAGGGGCTGGCAGACGGAACCCCAGACCGGCAGCGGGCTGAGCGGGGCTGGCGGTCGGGACCCCACCTGGCAGGGGCTGGCAGATGGAACCCCAGACCGGCAGCGGGCTGAGCAGCTCAGCCTGCTGCCGGTCTGGTTCCGTCTGCAGCCCGCACTGCCAGTCTGGCGTGCCATCTGCCAGCCCCTGTAAATGTAAAATGTATTACTGGCATGTGAACCCTTAAATTAATGAAGAGTTGGCACACCACTTCTCAAAGGTTGCCGACCCCTGAGTTAGAGGATTCAGCCACTTCCCCACTGCCATTTAATCCTTCATCTCTTGCTATCACCTTCCCTGTACACTGTAACTGCATAATAATCTAGTATTGGGGTTTTCTTATACAACAGTAAACACCATAAACAAGGGGTGCTGGAACAATTTGTATAGTGGGGGTGCTGAGAGCCATTGAACCAAACTGTAAACCCTGTATATGATGGAAACCACTTCAAGCCAGGGGGTGCAGCAGCACCCCACACACCTCTAATTCCAGAACCTATGCCATAAACATTGGCCATTGTATCTTAAAAATAAACAGAACATTAACATAGCAGTTTATTTAAATAGCACAAAGAGAAGTGTCTTAGCTCCTAACAGATGAAAATTTTAGATGTATTTTGGAAATACTTCGTAATTTCCATACACAAAGGAACCTTGCCAAATAGCCCAATAGCCTATAACAGATCTATGTATCCAAGCTTTCATCCTCCCATTGAAAAGATTCCTGATAGCTATAGAATCAGCATGTTCCCACTCTTCAGACGCTCGCACCTCACCCCTCTCAACACATACATAATTTTGTTCTGAAATCTTCAGGTTCACACACCTTCCCTCCCAGAAACAGAGGTGTAAAATGTTGATCAGAAACAGATAAACTCCAGATTGGGGAGAAGTCATGGGAGAATCCTTCCACTCTCATTTATGTGTGGTTTATTCTTATGCACAGATAATTGCAGGCTTCTGTTATCACTAGCTTTTTGAGTAGGGAATGGCAAGTATTTGTTTATGAAAATATGAAAAGCTCTGGAACATTTTCGTGGGAGCCACTCCTTTGCCTATACTGTCTCTGCATGGAGTGGGAGGTAGGCGCACTGATGTGAATTAATTCAATGATTTTTTCCCAGATAACAAATCAGTCTGTAGTGGGTGAGACCAGGGTCTTGTCTATAAGGGTTAGCTGAAAGGATAGTCAAGGGCAAATTACAATCAACACTGTTTCGGCTGACCATAGTTAAATCCTATTCCAAACAGGAATCAGTGGCGGCTCCAGGCACCAGCGCTCCAAGCGCGTGCCTGGGGCAGCAAGCCTCGGGGGATACCCTGCCGGTCCCTGTGAGGGCGGCAGTCAGGCAGCCTTCGGCGGCTTGCCTGCGGGAGGTCCGCCAGTCCCATGGATTCGGCGGCAATTCGGCGGCGGGTACGCCGAAGCCACGGGACCGGGGACCTCCCGCAGGCATGCTGCCGAATCCGTGGGACTGGGGACCTCCCGCATGCTTAGGGTGGCAAAAAAGCTAGAGCCGCCCCGACAGGAATTATGACCATAGTTAGCTACTGTTGACAGCATCTTATACATTTACAGCTAATCCACATTCAGTACAAGTTTAGCTAAACCAATTACACAATCTGTTCCCTTGTGTAAACAAGACCCATGTTTCTGAACAGGTTAGGACTTGTGGAATTGTGAATAAGAAGAAAGTCAAAGCAGTAACTATGAAGAGGACACTGTTGGGTGCTCAATACTTCTGAAAATCAGGGAAGTGGTTGAATATGGATTCAGGAGCTCATCTTTAGGCGCCTGTTCTTAAAAATCTAGGCCATAAAGTCCTAACAGATTAGTAATGTGTAGAGTCTCTCAAACCAAGGTTGCTGCCGGCTTTGAATCCATCTCAGGTTAACAAAGACAAAAACGTGGCCATCTAGCAGCTATTGGGTGGTGTATGTGAAGAAGCTTTGGTGGTTTCCATCTAGCTGGTAGAGGGCAGGTGTCCACAATGACAGAAATTGCCATACTGCTTTTATTAATTGGCATCCTGTCATAGAAGGGACCATGCACTGACTAGTTATAAAATCTGATTTTTACTATCTGGTGCAGGCAAAACATTATAGGTAATCCCTTCAGATCAGGGTTGAGACCCATTGGCAGGGCATGTGCTCTACATGACCTCGGAACCGAATGTAGGAGTGGGCTGATAAAGTTTGCGGATGACACAAAGTTGGGAGGCATTGCCAACTCGGAGAAGGATCGGGATATTCTGCAGGGAGACTTGGATGACCTTGTAAATTGGAGTATTAGTAATAGGATGAGATTTAATAGTGAGAAGTGTAAGGTGATGCATTTAGGGATGACTAATAAGAATTTCAGTTATAAGCTAGGGACGCATAGGTTAGAAGTGACTGAGGAGGAGAAGGACCTCGGAGTCCTGGTTGATCGCAGGATGACTATGAGTCGGCAATGCGACGTGGCTGTGAAAAAAGCTAATGCGATCTTGGGATGCATAAGGCGAGGTATTTCTAGTAGGGACAGGGAGGTGCTGCTTCCGTTATACAAGGCGCTGGTGAGACCTCACTTGGAGTACTGTGTGCAGTTCTGGTCTCCTATGTTTAAAAAGGATGAACTGAAACTGGAACGGGTACAGAGAAGGGCAACTAGGATGATCCGAGGAATGGAAAACCTTTCCTATGAAAGGAGACTCGAGGAGCTTGGTTTGTTTAGCCTAACCAAAAGAAGGCTGAGGGGGGATATGATTGCTCTCTTTAAATATATCAAAGGGATAAATACCAGGGAGGGGGAGGAATTATTTCAGCTCAGTGCTAATGTGGACACGAGAACGAATGGATATAAACTGGCCGTGGGGAAATTTAGGCTTGAAATTAGACGAAGGTTTCTAACCGTCAGAGGGGTGAAATTTTGGAACAGCCTTCCGAGGGAAACGGTGGGGGCGAAAGACCTCTCTGGCTTCAAGATTAGGCTAGATAAGTTTATGGAGGGAATGGTTTGATGGGATTACGTGATTCTAATCAATTAGGCAATAACGGCCATCGCTGGTAAAATGAGGGTCTGGCTAGAGAATCTTGCCTGTATGCTCGGGGTTCTGCTGATCGCCATATTTGGGGTCGGGAAGGAATTTTCCTCCAGGGTAGATTGGCAGAGGCCCTGGAGGTTTTTCGCCTTCCTCCGCAGCATAGGGCAGGGGTCGCAAGCTGGAAGATTCTCTGCGACTTGAAGTCTTTAGATCACGATCTGGAGACTTCAACAGCAGAGCTAAGGGAAAGTGGGGGGGTCAGCTTTTGTGGCCTGCATCATGCGGGGGGTCAGACTAGATGACCATATTGGTCCCTTCTGACCTTAAAGTCTATGAGTCTATGAGTCTATGTTTGTGATAAAGGATTTCAATTTCTAGAGCTGTTAGTCTGACACCTTTCATGAGCCCAAAAATGAGTTTAATCCCCCCTTAATTCCATAATTTGTAATAAGATCGATACCACACGTGTGCTGGTGATACCCATGCTCTGTCAAGTGCGTTTTTCATGTACCGACTCTTTTCAACTCATCTGCTAATCCAGCTCACCTGGGACTACTTTCAATATTCCACATTTCTGATCAGTTTCAAACAAGCACCATTAAAATGCATATGTGCATGCGTGCACGCGCACATACACCGGGCATAAAACTGTGTCTTTCCCCAAAGTGTGGAATTCCCACTAGCCTGAGATGGAAATTGGGCCATTTTCCTAAGCTGATTCAGAGAGGATCCCAAACCTGTGGTTGCAATGGCCTCTTAGATGGAAGAGCTGCCCTGGATTGCCAGCTATGACGCATTATACTCTCTGTATGGGGAAGTTTGCATTGTGGAGTTCAAGGAGAAGGAGGAAGGAGCTCTGTGGCCATTGCAGGAAGCAGTGAGGCTCCCAGTGCAATGACGATGAGGTTACTGTACTGCTAAGATGCTTGGACCCCAAAACTATTTGAAAATCATTTATTTCTTATTAGAGAGCCCAGGTGGGTGAGGTGATACCTTTTATTGGACTAACTTCTGTGGGTGAGAGAGACAAGCTTACATAGAGCTCTTTTTCAGATCAACACTGCATATGCTTTTTCCTTATATCCTTTTTATCATGAAATGGGCTCATGGCTGGGGCGGGGTGTGTGTGTGTGTGCTAATATATGAGACTTTTTGAAGTGAATTTTTTTGTAAGTGAAAATGGCTTTGCATTGATCAGAGGGCATAATTCCTTCCCACCACAGTGCTGGGGGGGGGGGAGGTGTGTCTTTTTATTTGCATTCTGGCTTTTGAGCCATTAGGGTTCACATGAGTCACATTTTCAAACTTTTCTCCATAATCATGAGGGCTCAAACCTTACTATTTAAAAAAAAATGAAAGCTGAAATTCTCATCCAGCCACATGCCTCCAGGAGCTGGGGCTTTAAGTAAAGCACCAAATATAATGAGTTGACAACACTGAGAAAACCACTGGGGGTCCCTATCTCTTTACACACACACAAACACACACCAGTGGTGATAAAATCTCATCGACATGGAACAGACAGAGGAGATCCTGCAAAAGATGAGCCACTCTAAAGGTGGGTTGGAGAGAGAAAATGTTCCTCTCTGGAGACAAGGATGAAATGATGCAGGAGGTAGAAATGGGGATGCAATTTTGGAGATGGGAGAAGAATAGAAAAGTCTCCATGAAGAAAGAGGTCAAGAAGGAGATGTGGGAAGCTCAAAGGAAAGAGAGTAGAGCAATAGGAGGGGTTTCAGGAAGCCAGACAGAGATCCAGAGGGAAAGAGAGAACATAACATTTAAGAATGGTGGTGGGGAGTGGTTTCCATGAATGAGAGCTGTGGGAAAGGCAGGGGCAGAGTTGAGCTGAGCCAGTAGCACAGGAAGTGGTAGGGCTGGTGTGAACAAGGAGGTTGGAGAATGGATGGATAGATGGTGCAAAAGGGCTGAAGGGAGAGATTTAGAGGTAAAGGGGGGGGGAGCAAGTTGAAGGCAACACTGACAGCCTGAGGGAAAAGAGACAGATGGATATAAAAAGAGTCTGTGGGGAGAATGCGCTGGACAAAAACAAGGGAGACAATGCAAGCAAATTCATCTTTGTCTAATAGCAAGTTTGTTGAAGTATGGTATGTAATCAGATGTGTGTGTATTTTTTGCACAGAGCCCTTCTGTTCTGGTGTATAAGGGATGTTAAACTCAGACACAAGTCTGAGGAGGGAAAACTGTACTCAGCCGTGCGTACTACTGAAAAATAAATTGACCCCGTGATTCTTTTTCCTTTGAAAATTAGTAACAGAGAAAAAAATACGACCAGAAATTTGGAAAATAGAGCTTTTCTTGCTAGTTGTGTTTTGCTTGGCTCTGATTCAGTTTGACAGGGAAATTAATATGTATTTAGTGTTACACAATATGTACTGAGAGAAACAAGATGCCTCTGGTTAGCGGACTTTACTGTAACAAGACGAAGGTCAAGACCTTAACAAGAACAGTGCAGGTTCAAGAGTGGGCGAATACAGTCTCTGCCTGTTCCATAGGATTAAACCTCCTCATCCAATCCCATTAATGTCACAGATCGAGTTTCATGTCTCCCTCATGCTTAGGACACAAATTTGAAAGTAGTCCCACCAGGCGCATATCCAGTCTAGCTTAAGTTTTGGCTTCGAAAGGTACTTCTGTTTCTACACAGATATGATTCAAATGCACATGCAGACTTCCCATGGCAAAAGAACTGGAAAATTGTTTTGTTTTGGGGTTGTTGTTTTTTCAGAAATACATCCCTACTAAGTGTCTCTAAAGGCTGCCAAGTTTTACCTTTATAGGCATTTTAGCCCTTTCTCCTGGGAACTTTGAGAAACACTAGGATGGTAATGTCTTTGATTTTAAAAATATCTTGTTACATGTCTTGGTGTTTTGCCTATTTCCACTATTTTCTTTGAGACAATGTACCATTTTCATTGTGTGCCTGCTATTGTAAACCCTGTGCACAGCAAATGTATGTAACATGAAGAAAACTAGAAAAATCAGCAAAAATATAATTTGAAAGAAAAATAAAGCCCTACTGGCTTTCAGGATTTACCAGGATTTGTGTGTTCATTAATAAATTGAAATATTCTATCACTAAGGAAATGAAAAAATGAAATCCATATATGTTTGAGTATTATGAGAGTGTCAGATGGAGGGAATTCAGTAAGAAATCTAATATCCTTTGTTATGCGAACATATCTGCTAAATTGTGTTTTATAGTTGAACCTGGATTAGACAAGCCATAACTAATTTGTCAGATTTTGACTGAATGCCAATACTTTTGTTATATACTATGTTTCAATCAACTTCATCTTTGAACCGAAGCTCTATGGAAAGAGAGCTTCCATTTGACCTGTCGGTTTTTTAATGGGGGACAAAAAAGCAGTAATTAAATAACTGAGAAACAAATCTCTACGTTAGAGAAAGTGCATTGAAATTTAATGGGATAATCAAATTAGATGTTAAAGAATGAAATAAAAACATTTTAAACATAATCATAAACACAATCATGCTGGAAGGGCATAACGAGTGGAGTCCTGAGGGCTCAGTTATGGGTCCGGTTCTGTTCAATATCTTCATCAATGATTTAGATAATGGCATAGAAAGTACACTTATAAAGTTTGCAGACGATACAAAGCTGGAAGGGGTTGCAAGTGCTTTGGAGGACAGGATTAAAATTTAAAATGATCTGGACAAACTGGAGAAATGGTCTGAAGTAAATAGGATGAAATTCTGACTGCCTAGGAAGGAGTACTGTGGAAAGGGATCTGGGATGTCATAGTGGATCACAAACTAAATATGAGTCAACACAGGGCCGGCTCTGGCTTTTTTGCCGCCCCAGGCAAAAAAGCCTCCGGCCGCTCTCCCCCCCCCC
>NW_020664463.1:16446818-16481616 GCF_002925995.2 Terrapene triunguis | reverse complement strand
TCCGGCCGCTCTCCCCCCCCCCGCGGGGGGGGAGGGCGCGGGGGGGAGGGCGGCGAGCCCGGCTGTGGCCCCGCTCTCCCCGGGGGCCGGAGCGCCGCGCCGCCCCCCTCCAGGTGCCGCCCCAAGCACCAGCTTGGGTGCCTGGTGCCTGGAGCCGGCCCTGAGTCAACAGTATAACACTGTTGCAAAAAAAGTGAACATCATTCTGGGATGTATTATTAGGAGTGTTGTAAGCAAGACACGAGAAGTAATTCTTCCGCTCTGCTCCACTCTGATTAGGCCTCAACTGGAGTATTGTGTCCAGTTCTGGATGCCACATTTCAGGAAGGATGTGGACAAATTGGAGAAAGTTCAGAGAAGAGCAACAAAAATGATTAAAGGTCTAGAAAACATGACCCATGAGGGAAGATTGAAAACATTGGGATTGTTTAGTCTGGAAAAGAGAAGACTGAGAGGGGACATGATAATAGTTTTCAAGTATGTAAAAGGTTGTTACAAGGAGGAGGAAGAAAAATTGTTTTTCTTAACCTCTGAGGATAGGGGAAGAAGCAATGGGCTTAAATTGCAGCAGGGGCGATTTAGGTTGGACATTGGGGAAAACTTCCTAACTGCCAGGGTGGTTAAACACTGAAATAAATTGCCTAGGGAGGTTGTGGAATCTCTATCATTGGAGATTTTTAAGAGCAGGTTAGACAAACACCTGTCAGGAATGGTCTAGATAATTAGTCCTGCCATGACCTCTTGAGGTCCCTTCCCATTCTATGATTCTATGATAATGGCCAGGGTTGCTTCTTATGTACCGTGACTTTCATACAATACACAATAGGTAAGCATCTTAATCAAATGCCTTTTACTGCTGCAAAACACATGATATAAATTGTCTGATCACGATTCAGTAGGTCCTTAGAAAAGTAAGGTTTAGATTCAAATACTTCAGCTCTGCCTTGTTAGCCTTATTAGAAATCGAAGAATGGGAAATGAGTTGAGAAAGAGCAGAGCTCATTTTGCAATCACCCTGATTTACAGATTCCTGACCCAGGACGCTATCGTCGGAACATTTATTACAGATGTCGGGATTCCAAGTCTTTAATCACTGTGTTGTTAATTAATACCCTATTTGTTACTGTCACTGGCTGAGCACTAGATGTGCAAAATGCCACATGTGAAAGTACTTAATGTAATCAGGTAATACATTAGTGAGGTGCTGCTCAGCTGTCAGTTTGTTGGAATGTTCAGCTATGCCAAGAAAAGCATTGAAAAGTACAAAAAGGGGGGGGGGAGGAGAGTGTGTGTGTAAGACCTGCTCTTGGATCAGCCAGTAAGTCTCTACTTCTCCAGCTCAAATGGTAAGTCTCAGTCATTGAAATAGCACTGCCTTCTGCTGCTTGTAGGATATGATTTCACTCTGAGCAGATCAAATGCATTAAGTGTACCGTATAGTGCCGGCTGCGCAATAAATTCCACAGTAAAAATCAGAAGCGTGAAAGTAAAATATCTTCAAGAGAAAAATGCCACTGCTCAAACAGATGACTCCGGTAATTTCTCAGCTACGGAATGATTTCCAATTTCCACTGGTGGTAATAATAATAAAAGAAAAGCTGAAAAGAAGGGTGGAGGTGGGAGTTTACTTTTAGGGTGGAACTACTTGTTATAAACAACACGTAATAGTGAAATGCAACTAGTTATAGAAAAATGCAATAGGAAAGAAGGGATGATGATAGTATGCTGAGGTATGGTGCAGGTCGAATACAAAAAGCCTATTCCATAATAAGTGTTAATGTGGAGTCCTAATTTTGACTTTAGGCATCCTTGTATGAGTGTTCAGACTTACTGTATTTGCCCTTGATTCCCCACTAGATAATTTTACAATGTCCTAATGCAGGGTAATGTTATACCTTGTATTCCTTTCTCCCTCCCCATATCCATGTTTCCCCATTTTTATTGAAGAGGGAGGTGATGGGGCAGGGAGAGAGGGTGTTATACTTGCAAATATTTTTGTGTATATTGTTCTGAAAGGTGGATCAGTTTTTCTTTTATATTAAAAGTCAGTCACTTAAAAAAAAAAGATTTTGTCTGCTGACAGGTAGTAATAATTATGGCTGAACTCAGCAAGTTATTTAAGCATGTGACTAGCATATTATTTAAGCATATTAACTTCTTTCTCTTGTGCTTAAAGCTGGTCACAAGCTTAAATACCCCGCTGAATCAGGGCCTCTATTCCTAAAAATTCACTCCAGAGAACTTTAGTGTGCAAAGTACTGTGGAGAGTGTGTGTGTTTGTATGGTAAGTCATGGTCTTACCCTCTGCTCTGTAAGTAGGGGTTCTAGATCAACATGTCATTCAACCAAAGCCAACTCAGTCAGCGCTCTAACAAACACCATTTTATATGTGTGCAATTCTCTCCAGATGGCTGTGATCTCATTATACCACTTCCCGCCTGGAGGGCAGGTGAGGGACTCGTTCCCAAGGCAGATACCATTGCTGCTCCTACAGTTGACTGACCTAAGATGCTTGTGCAATGGACAGCCCTTCCCTCATTCTGGGACCAAACAAGCATATTACCTCAATAAAATGCCTGCCCAAGGAACAAGGACATAGTTTCATTTCTGAATCAAGATTTCCTTTGTAGCAGCTCCAAAAAGTATACAGACCAGGCTACTGTCCAGATACATACAGGTTTTACAGAAAGGTGGATGAAAATTTCTGGCCCAACATTTTTTTTTCTGAAAGATGCAGATTCGGAATGACAGAAACATTTTGCAAATTAGTGTTGATTTGGGCAAATTATTTTGGTCTTAAATGAAAAAAAAAATTAAATGTGGAAGCAGTTTGTTGAACTCAGGGCTCCCTTTTGCCAGGTGAACGTGCTAATCACCAGGCTATGAGATATTCTGAATGTCGGGGTCTCGCAATCTCTCCTGTTGAAGCTGTTTCAGTTTGTGTAAATAATTATACAAGTGATTATATTTTTGACCTGAGCAGCTTGACAAAGTTTGGGGCTCTCTGGGTGTCTCAGTTGGGATTAGAAATTAGTGGTAGCCAAGTATTTATTTGATGCAATCTTGTTTCTTTACAAGGAATGTACAAAGTCCTGTGTCGGTAAATACAGAAGGAACCAAGAACAAAAAGGAGCAGTTGCTTAGCTTACCAGTCCCCCAAGCCCATTTAGCCAATATCAGACCCAAAAGCGCACTCTTTAGCTTTTTTCAAGGTCACACTGTGCTTATAGGCTCCTGCTTGGCTTTTCTTGCCTCTTTTCCTCTGCCTCTCTCCCACTTCTTGTCTGGGCACTCAGTATCTGTGTGTACAGTGTGTTCTCTCACACACACCTACCCAAAACAATACTTAGCCCAAAAGCTCCAGGGCAGGTTCACACACACCTTTTGTCTTAGGCGGGGCTTATGTTTACAGTTATGTCAACTGAAGGGTGAGTTCACATCTATCAACCTCACTGGGGTTTAACCCAATCCCTAACACGGCTTAACCCAGCTCATAACAATAAATTCATTGGAGCAGGGACTGGAATCTTGATCTACCCCCTCCTAGCTATGTGCCCTAACCACTGGGAAGTACAGTCATTCTCACTCTCGCTGGCGCAGTGACTATAAGTATTTTATACAAAGTGGAACAGCTTCAAGGAGAGATTGAGAGTGAGGGTGACCCACCCTGCAATATCCTGGTGGTTAGAGAACTCACCAGAAGGGGGAGACACACCTTGGTTCCAATGCCTACTGGGTCCAGTAAATACTTAATAATGTATACAATGTAGAACAGCTTCAGTTGAAGAAAGTGAAATATCCTGTAGCTTGGTGGTTAGGGAACTCAAGTCAGACACCTGGGTTTAAGTCCTTGCTCCAGAGCAGATATTTGAACCTGGGTCTCCCACATGAATGCCATTGAATATAATATATATAGATATATGTAATATAATATATACATAATTGAATATAATAGACTAGCGAACAGGGGACCGCAAACAGGGGAGTTTGAAAGGGAGTTTGTAAGAGGAAGTCATAATATAATCGCTATGGTTGGGAAGGGCTGCTTCACCAGTGTCAACGCTGCTCCTGTCTCCTCCACCTACGCCTGTATCCAGACAGACAACCTAACCATGGATGCCTCTACCCAGATCCTGGTGTGGACTTGCAGAGGCTGTGGCCTGCATTTCCCACTCACAGAAAGCCAGGCTGGGGGGCCCATCCAGTGTGAAAGGTGCCTGCTGGTGGAATCTCTCAGGAAACAGGTGGGAGAGCTACAGGAGGAGGTGACTAGGCTGAGGAGCATCCATTCCCACGAGGAATTACTTGAGAGGATTCACATGGAGACATCCAAGGCTGAGGAGGCTATCCAGCTACAGAGGACTGCCGTCACACCACCGGGGGAGTAGGATATGACTCTGTCACAGGGAGGACACTGGCTGCTGGTTACTTCTGGCAGCAGGCAGTGCTCCACCCCTACTCCCAACCCATCCACCATGGTGATGGGAAACGTATACGCTGCCCTGGCAACGAGTGATGAGGAGTTACCCCCAAAGGTGGAGGAGGAGAAGTCATGTAACCCCAAGGCTGGGAGGATCGCAGCCACCACTCCCAGGAGGAAATGTAGGGTAGTGGTGGTTGGTGACTCTCTTCTGAGGGGGAAGGAGACACCTATCTGTCACCCTGACATGGCATCCCGGGAGGTATGCTGCCTGCCAGGGGCCCGTAACTGAGATGTTACGGAGGGATTGTCGAGGATCATCCGGTCCTCTGACTACTACAACCATGCTACTCATCCATGTGGGCACTAATGATACTGCAAGGTATGACTCTCAGCAGATCAGAAGTGACTACAGGGCTCTGGGAGTACGGGTGAGGGAGTTGGGAGTGCAGGTGGTGTTCTCTTCGATCCTTCCGGTCAAGGGTATGGGCCCAGGCAGAGACAGATGCATCCTGGAGGTGAATGCCTGGCTGCGAAGATGGTGTTGCCAGGAGGGCTTCGGCTTCCTTGACCACAGGATGCTGTACCCGGAAGAAGGACTAATAAAAAGGGATGAGGTCCACCTATCGAGGAAGAAGAAGAGCATATTTGGATACAGACTGGCTAACCTAGTGAGGAGGACTTTAAACTAGGCAGGTGACCAAAGCCCACAGTAAGTCAAAAACATGGGGACCTGGGAGAAGGGTCAGAATTTGGGGGGGGAGCATGGACTGTTATAGCAGGGATAAAGGAGAGACAAGACAGAACTGGGGGGGAGGAAATCAAATCAGTATCTTATATGTCTGTATACTAATACGAGAAGTATGGGGAATAAGCAGGAAGAACTTGAAATGCTAGTAAATAAACACATCACAGAGACTTGGTGGGATAATATGCATGACTGGAATATTGGCATAGAAGGGTACAGCTTGCTCAGGAAGGACAGGCAAGGGAAAAAAGGAGGAGGTGTTGCCTTATATATTCAAAATGTATACACTTGGACTGAGGTTGAGATGGAAATAGGAGACAGACTTGTTGAAAGTTTCTGGGTGAGTATAAAAGGGGTAAAAAACAAGGATGACGTCATGGTAGAGGTCTACTAAAGACCACCTAACCAGGAAGAAGAGGTGGAGGAGGCTTTTTTAAAACAACTAACAAAATCATCGAAAGCACAGGACTTGGTGGCAATGGGGAACTTCAACTACTCAGACATCTGTTGTGAAAATAACACAGCAAGGCACAGATTATCCAACAAGTTCTCGGAATGCATTGGAGACAACTTTTTTATTTCAGAAGGTGGAGAAAGCTACTAGGGAAGAGGCTGTTCTAGATTGGATTTTGACAAATAGGGAGTGTAGCGAGGTGGTCTGGCTCCCCGCCGCCCTGGAGGGGGATGAGCCTCTCTGGACACCAAAGTGGGCGGAGCCAGCAAACCCTGCGCCCGCCCCTCAGAGGTCAGGGCGCAGGACAGGAAGTATAAAAGCCCGCCCCCAGAGCTCACTTGGCTCTCAGCCACCGGAGCGACCAGATGCTTGCGGCGTAGCTCCCGGTGGGGAGACCACGGCGATTGGCGGCTAACCCGAGGACTGGCCAGACCAGACACCACCTGAGGCTAGCCCGAGCCCAGAGATGCTGCCAAGCCTACAGCTTGCCCATTATCCCGAGGAACTGCCAGGCCTACCGTGCGCCAGTTACCCAGAGGAGCTGCCAAGCCTACCGCTCACCAGCTATCCTGAGGAGCCCATGGTGCTGGACCCCCCGGAGGACACCACTGGGACTCAGGTACCTCTAGAGGGGGAGTTAGGAAGTAGCCCGGGGGCAGCCGACTCTAGTCTGGCTGCAGCACTGCCAGAGCCCATGTCAGTGTGTTGCAGCCAGGATCCCCACTGACACAGCAGCGGGTCTTTGGCCGCTGCTAGGGCCCTGGGCTGGGACTCAGTGGAGTGGGAGGGCCTGCGTCCCCCCTGCCACCCAACTCGAGGGTGGCAGTCTCCCCCTCTCCCAGGCCTTTGGAGGCTTGGGCCTACTACTCGTTGTTGCCCCGCCCTGATCCAGGGCCTGGGCTTGCTAAAACTGAATTGTTTGCTCAGCCCCTGCCTGAGGGCCTGAGCCACTGACTGTTTGCTGCCCCGCCCTGACCCAGGGCCTGGGCTTGCTACTATTAAACTGTTTGCTCCGCCCCTGCCTGAGGGCCTGAGCTATTGATTGGTTGTTGCCCTGCCCTGACCCAGGGCCTGGGCCTGCTAATACTGACTGTTTGCTGCTGGGCCGCGCTAATTCCCCAACACACCTGACCAATGCAGTGAGGCGGTCTGGCTCCCCACCGCCCTGGAGGGGGACAAGCCCCAGCCAACCAGCCTACAGGGAGCAACTGGTTGCAAATTTGAAAGTGAAAGGCAGCTTGGAGGCATCATGAAATGATAGAATTCACGATTCTAAGGAATGGTAGGAGGGAGAACAGCACAATAAAGATAATGGATTTCAAGAAGGCAGACTTTAGCAAACTCAGGGAGTTGGTAGGTAAGATCCCATGGGAAGCAAGTCTAAGGGGAAAAACAACTGAAGACAGTTGGCAGTTTTTCAAACAGACATTATTAAGGGCACTATTAAGGGCACAAGAGCAAACTATCCCACTGCATAGGAAAGACAGGAGGTATGGCAAGAGACCATCCTGGCTTAACCAGGAGATCTTCAATGATCTAAAAAGCAAAAAAGAGTCATACAAAAAGTGGAAACTAGGTCAAATTACAAAGGATGAATATAAACAAATAACACAGGTATGTAGGGACAAAATTAGAAAGGCCAAGGCACAAAACGAGATCAAACTAGCTAGAGACATAAAAGGTAACAAGAAATCATTCTACAAATACACTAGAAGCAAGAGGAAGACCAAGGACAGGGTAGGCCTGTTACTCAATGAGGGGTGGAGGGGAATAATAACAGAAAATGTGGGAATGGCAGAGGTGCTTAATGACTTCTTTGTTTGGGGTTTCACCAAGAAGGTTGGGGTGATTGGACGTCTAACATAGTGAATGTCAATGAAAATGAGTAGGATCAGAGGCTAAAATAGGAAAAGAACAGGTTAAAAATTACTTAGACAAGTTAGATGTCTTCAAATCACCAGGGCCTGATGAAATGCATCCTAGAATACTCAAGGAGCTGACTGAGGAGATATCTGAGCCATTAGCGATTATCTTTCAAAAGTCATGGAAGACAGAAGAGATTCCAGAAGATTTGAAAAGGGCAAATATAGTGCCAATCTATAAAAAGGGAAATAATGACAACCTGGGGAATTACAGACCAGTCAGCTTAACTTCTATACCCGGAAAGATAATGGAGCAAATCAATTTGCAAACATCTAGAAGATAATGAGGTGATAAGTAACAGTCAGCATGGATTTGTCAAGAACAAAGCATGTCAAGACAAACTGATAGCTTTCTTTGACAGGGTAACAAGCCTTGTGGATGGGGGGAAGTTGTAGACGTGATATATCTTGACTTTAGTAAAGCTTTTGATACTGTCTCACATGACTTTCTCATAAACAAACTAGGGAAATGCAACCTAGATGGAGCTACTATAAGGTGGGTGCATAACTGGTGGGAAACCGTTCCCAGAGAGTAATGATCAGTGGTTCACAGTCATGCTGAAAGGGCATAATGAGTGGGGTCTGGCAGGGATCAGTTCTGTGTCCGGTTCTGTTCAATATTTTCATCAATGATTTAGACAATGGCATAGAGAGTACACCTATAAAGTTTGCGGACAATACTAAGTTGGGAGGGGTTGCAAGTGCTTTGGAGGGTAGGATTAAAATTTAAAATGATCTGGACAAACTGGAGAAACGGTCTGAAGTAAATAGGATGAAATTCATTAAGGACAAATGCAAAGTACTCCATTTAGGAAGGAACAATCAGTTGCACACATACAAAATGGGAAACGACTGCCTAGGAAGGAGTATTGCGGAAAGGGATCTGGGGTGTCAGAGTGGACCAGAGTGTACCGCTGTTGCAGAAAAAGCGAACATCATTCTGGGATGTAATATTAGGAGTGTTGTAAGCACTTCCGCTCTTCTCCATGCTGATTAGACCTCAACTGGAATATTGTGCCACATTTCAGGAAAGATGTGGGCAAATTGGAGAAAGTCCAGAGGAGAGCAACAGAAATGATTAAAGGTCTAGAAAACATGACCTATGAGGGAAGATTGAAAACATTGGGTTTGTTTAGTCTGGAAAAGAGAAGACTGAGAGGGGACATGATAACAGTTTTCAAGTACATAAAAGGTTGTTACAAGGAGGAGGAAGAAAAAAAATTTCTTAACCTCTGAGGATAGGGGAAGCAGCAATGGGCTTAAATTGCAGCAAGGGCAGTTTAGGTTGGAGATTAGGAAAAACTTCCTAACTGTCAGGATGTTTAAGCACTGGAATAAATTGCGTAGGGGAGATTGTGGAATCTCTATCATTGGAGATTTTTAAGAGAAGGTTAGACAAACACCTGTCAGGTATGGTCTAGATAATACTTAGTCCTGCCACGAGTGCAGGGGACTGGACTAGATGACCTCTCAAGGTCCCTTCCAGTTCTATGATTCTATGATAAGGGAGAGGGACACCTACTCCTCCATTGTCAAAGAATCATAAAATTGTAGGGCTAGAAGAGACCTCGAGAGCTAATCCATCCTCCCATGCTGAGGCAGGACTAAATCTTCCCTGACAGGTGTTTGGCTACTCCGTTCTTTAAAATCTCAAATGATGGGGATTCCACAACCTTCCTTTGTAGCCTATTCAAGTACTTAACTATTTTTATAATTAGAATGTTTTTCCTAATATCTAACCTAAATCTCCCTTGCTGCAGATTAAGTCAATTACTACTTGTCCTACCTTCAGTGGGCATGGAGAGCAATTGATCATCATCCTCTTTCTAAAACCCTTAGTATATTTGAAAACTATTATCAGGTCTCCCCTCAGTCTACTTTTCTGAAGAATAAACATACCCAGTTTGTTTAATCTTTCCTCTTAGGTCAGGTTTTCTAAACCTTTTATTATTTTTGTTGCTGTCCTCTGGACTCTCTCCAGTTTGCCCACATTTTTAAGTGTGGCATCCCAAATTGGACACAATACTCTAGCTAAGGCCTCCCCAGTGCCAAATAGTGTGGGACAATTACCTCTCATGTCACAGTCTTATGTAGGACACTGCTGTTAATACACCCCAGAATGATATTAGCCTGTTTTGCAACTGCATCACATTGTTGGCTTCTATTCAATTTGTGATCCAATATTACTCCCTCAGATCTTTTTTGGTAGCACTGCTGCCTAATCATTTATTCCCCCATGGGTGGTGCGTATAATAGGCTTGGGGAGGCCTACCATGTGCCGCTGAGGGGGAGCTCCAAGCTTGATTGATTAATAATTTACTCCAGAATCTTTCCAGTTATTGAAGTTAGGCTGACTGGTCCTCTTTGTTCCCCTTTTTAAAGATAGGTACTATGTTTGCCTTTCTCCAGTTCTCTGGAACCTCACCATCCTCCATGAATTCTCGAAAATAGTGGTTCTGGGATTGTATCAACTAGTTCCTCAAGTACCCTAGGGGGAATTTCATCAGCCCCTGTCAACTTGAATGCGTCTAACTTATCTATGTAGTCTTTAACCTGTTCTTCCCCTATTCTGACTTGTGTTCCTTCCCCCTTGTTGTTAATATTAATTGTGTTGAGCATCTGGTCACAATTAACCTTTTGAGTCAAGACTGAAGCAAAACAGGCATTAAACACCTCAGCCTTCTTGATGTCATTCATTATTAGCTCTCTTTCCCCTCTAAGTAGTGTGCCTACACTTTCCTTTGTCTTGCTTCTGATATTTTATAGAACCTCTCCTTATTGTGTTTTATGTCCCTTGCTAGGTATAACTCATTTTGTGCCTTAGACTTTCTGATTTTGTCCCCACATGTTTTTCCTTTGCTTTTATTACAAAGGTTAAAAATGCCCCAAATAAAACATTTCCTTTTTTGATTGAATGAAATGTTTCATTCAGTCAGAAATGAAATTTTTCTTACTTTTTCAGTTAACCCAAAATTAAATTTTCATTGAGACCCAAAGTAATTTTTAAAATTTTTCAAAACTGCCAGTGAACTGAAAAATCAGTTATTTGCACAACACAAGTTTTATACTGTGAGTGTGAATACAATGCATAATATCAAGATAGATAGTTATCTCTGTAAACATTTCATTCTGACCAGCATGTGGACATGTGAACATATAAAACTGTGCTAGGTTGGTAAATGAATTAACCATTGGTAAAGATATTTACCTGGAGTTTCAGAACTTTTAACAGTGCTTTCCAAATGGCCAATAAAAGACTGAGCTTATGAGACACATTCATATGTGGGGTAAGTGGATAGAATTCTGTTGGCTTCAGTGGCGTTCCACTTACTAGCACCAGGTCTGAATTTGGTGCAGTGTCTTTGTAACCTTTTTAATTAAAAACAATAGCCAGTTATAAAGCAATTTAAAAATATTACATGTGTCATCTCTAACTATGTAGTCATAAAATACCAGAAGATATAGATGAATGTTTGTGATCTATATATGTTTTTATAGCGTTAATAAGATGCAATTATACTGCGTTTAACAACTAAGTCAGTTCATGGCTGCATTGCTGGCCTAGCTTGCAAGGCCTTACTCAGTTTGACAGCACTCTATTTCTTCATCTGTAATGTGATAGCTTTTGAACACTGCATCCAGTCAATTCCAAAATTTCAGGGAATGTTCTAGGCACCAGTAAGCAGAATCCCATTGATTTGGGTTAAATTTGGAAAACTAGAAGGGGGAAATGAGTGAAACACAGACCCCTTTACATCTGGTTAGCAGATCCAGCAACATCGACCAGCTCTGTAATTGTCTAGAGATCAAAGAATTGGTGGATGGCAACCATTAACACATTCCAGCATAACACCCCCATCTCAGTTTAAAATGTTGACACCCTGCTGATTTATCTCCCAGACAGAGAGAAAAGAAATGATAGTGGTGGGGAGAAAGGGGGAGAATCGGAGGACACACAGAACCCTGGCATAGGGGAGAGTAGGGGGACCCCTCTATGGGTTTGAGGGGGGAATGAAGCCCACACAGAGAGCTGGAGAAGGGAGGAATGGAGAGGTATAGAAAACCCCTGGCAGGGAAGGAGAAGGTAGTAATAATGAGTAGATGTCTTTCCTTTTTGGTTCAGTTACAATGAGTATCAGTTTAGCATTGATAAACTCCCTAGTTTTCCTTGTCTATATGTATGGAAAGTCAGTAACCATAAGCAGGCCGGCCCACCAGAGTGGCCTGTGACCTCTGTACCAAAGGAAAGGAAAAAATAAGAGAACAGGTTAAAGAAAAGGAAATACAGATTTTTGTACAGCTGAGACCAAATAGAGTACTTTGATACTTCCCTATATTTTGAATTAATGCTTCCTAATTTGACATGACTGGTCACTGAGTTCAAACCAGGGTTATATAGTCATGATCTGATCATTTTTCTGAAGTACTACTCTGTGCAGAATCCTTTTATGTGAAAAAGGGAAGGCAGCTATTCTTTTCCTCATGATACTTGGCCTGAATTTATAGAAGTGTCAGCCAAGAATAAAAATAACTTTATAATCTTTACCTTTTTCCTTACGGCACTTATGAGAGGTACTGTTATTTTTTCATGGTCCTCCTATCATCTGAAAGAGAACTTTGCACTTTTGCCTCTGTTGGTTTAATAATATTTGGCCTTGAATCAAGGGTAGCAAAGCATTCTCCAGAAAAAGAGTCTATTCTTCAGGCTGTCTGCAGTCAGACGTGAATGACTCTAGGTTCTCTTACTAAATGTCTTTATGCGCAGGTGCACACAGATGGAAATTTAAAAAAAAAAAAAAGGCATGTCTTGCAGCTTCCACAGCTGAACAGTTTTGAGATTTTCAATTAAAAATGTGAATGTGCTGTCTGTGGGTGAAAGCAGTGATGCCTCTTCTTACATAAGGCCAGGAGAGCCAAGGAAAAATTGCAAGGCTATGAGGAATCTTTGGGGTTTTCATATTGACTTACAATAGGTTTTGTCTGCTGAAGAGGCACCTCCTATCAGTATTAACTGGGCCTGTCATGAATGAAACGTTGTGGTACCAGGGGAGAGCGTAACATAGATCATAGAAATGTCAGGCTGTAAGGGACTTTGAGAGGTCATATAATCCAGCTCCCCTATGCTGAGGCAGGACCCAAGTAAACCTGGACCATCCCTGATAAGTTTTTGCCTAACCTGTTTATAAAACTAAAGCTCCAATGACAAAGATTAGAAGCCTATTGCAGTACCTAATTATCTTATAGTAAAAAAGTTTTTCCTAATATTTAACCTAAATATCCTTTGCTGCAGATTGCCAATTACTTCTTGTCCTACCTTCTGTGGACATGGAGAACAATTGATCACCATCCTGCTTATAACAGCCCTTAACATATTTTAAGGTCATTCCAATTGTACCCTTTATCTGACACATGTATGAAAAATAATATCACAATGGAACTGTCCTGCCTTGGGTTGCACTCTCATCTGCTCTCACAGTCTAAGCAAGGTTGGGCCTGTTGGGAGATCTCAAAAGGACACATAGGTGCCACAGGAAGTAGTGTTGGTGGTTCAGTCGGTGACATTCTTCCTTCTGAGTCACTACTGAACCAGTGTCCCCGCATGGATTTAGCAGGGCACTGTCCTAATGGAGGTGTTGACTTTTGAATGAAATGTGAAATTTGGGTATTGACTATTTTGTCATCATTTAAAAATCCCCTGCCCTGAGCCCCCTCATATACCCCACATCCCTCCTGCACCCCAACTTCTTGGCCTGAGCCCCTTCCTGCACACCACACCCCCTCCCACACCCCAACCCCCTGTCCCAGCCCTACATTCGTGGCCCTGCATGCAACTTCCCCACCCAGAAGTGGTCCTCGGGCCAAAAAGTTTTCCCACCCCTGATATAAGGGCTAGGTATAACTAAGTGGTATCATTGTCTTAAGCTGTGGTGAAATATTCAGAGTGCTGCAGAAGTTTTTCATGTATTCCACCTGCAACAGAAAGCCTATTATTACGGACATCCTTTTTGTCTTGTTTTGGTGACAAATTCAGTTGCCACCTGGTTCTCCATCTCTCTCCTCGAAAGCCAGCCACCTTCCCAACCCGTCAGTCAGAGGATTAGAACATATTAATGTGTAATTTTAAACAGAGGGCTAAAAGTCTTCTTGGTGAGTGAATGGGAACCTGACTGGTGCTGTAATAAAAGAAACAGATGTTCAATAAATACAAAGTTGTTGAGTCCTTCTTATAATAATACTGGCTCCTGTGTATATGCACAAGAGGACCAAATTAAGGTGGCCCAGGCAACCTTCATTCTGGAATTTCCTAACTTTTTAGTGTTGGAGTTTGCAACCTTAACATTCTTTTAATGCATTTTGATAACTGCATAGTGTTCTTGACCATCTTGCCCATTTAACATAGAGAAAGCTAGTTGGGCTTGTGGCGATATGTTTTGTTTGGGGATTTTAGGAGCAGTACAACTTTTATTTTGGAGGTATTTCTAATTCTGTTCATACAGCAAGTTATCCTTTTGAAGCTGTTCAGATGTCTTTATAGTGTCATTTTACAGGACATCATCCAACATATATATGCCATTTATGTCAGATGAACAAAAGTTTCTTGACCTTCAGATGAGAGTTAAAACAGAGAGTAGCCTGAGGCACGCAGGAAGGGTTGGGTTAAATAATTTTCAGTATTTTAGTCCTTTGATCCCATAATGTCTGACTCTTTATGACAGAAACACACAAAGAAAAATGTCTTCTTTTTCTCAAGCTCAAAGCCTATTGTCTTCTAGTATGAGCTCTGGGACAAGGCTGGAAAACAAAGTCACGCTATCTATAAATAAAAGGTAAACCACTAAGCATCCAAAGTTGTTATTAGATAGTTTTACACACCTTTTAAGAACTTGTAGTCATTAGTAAATTGCCACCTTCACAGCCCTCAAATTCACAATGTTTTAAACCTGACTGGACTGGCCCAATTCCATGTGATCCAGATGAGGTGTTTTTTGTGTATCTCATTTCATTTCCCTCCCCCCTCTTTGTTAATGACTGTGTACTTCAGCTGCAAGGAGAAAAGAAAGTGCTTGGTGCAAGGTAGAGGGAGAGCTCTGGGGAATACTGTTCCCTCTCCTCTGCTAAAAGCAGAGAGAGGGCTCCCCCTCCCTTGCCTTTGAATGACTTGGGAAGAGAAAGTGATCCAAACGCCCTGTTAGCTCCCTCTTCCCTGGGAGAAAGAGGCAGATCAATAATACATACAATCTCCTTTGAATCATGTTTAAATCTTTAACAATGCAGGGAATTGCCTAGACTATTTTAAAATGAGTTATGGAAGAACCCCTTGATTTCCTCATTTTTATTTGTGTTGACATCAGTGTTAGTTCTCCAGCAAGGCTGTAGAGCCAAGGAATGTGCCTCTATTTAGCTCAGCAAACACACATGCGCATGCACACATATTTATATATGGCATGCTAATGTGCTGCTGCTTAAGAACACCAACTCTTTTCAGATGCACTTCTTGTTTCCCGTTTCCTTCCTGAAAGCAGACCCAGTGTTGCATCACCACAAAACAATGAGGTGTTTGAAGACAGTTACCAGAATTGATTAGCTCGTCGTCCTGTCTTGGTCTGCTTTAAATATTGGTGGGTTTTCATTGAGAGAAGCAGCAGGTGCAGAAGGAATTTAAATTAAAGGGATTTTGAAGGCACTATGCCTATCTCTTGGGAAGTGCTAAGTGAATGAATTTATTAGGAGGAGGAGTATTGGTATATCATTCTACAATTCACATCTGCAAAATTTCTTCCTCCCCCATCCCAGATGTATAGCTGACTTGGAGAATATTGTGTTTTGTGACATAAAGGAAGAAGAACTAGCTCCCATTTAGATGACAAGCATAGGAACAAATTTTGTCCTCAGGTATGTGCATGCAACATCCATTGCAGTCAATAAGAACTGCATATACATAACTGAAGGCAAAAGTTGACCCTTACACTATGTTATTTTCCACACTGTCAGCCAAATAAATCCTTTGGAAGATGTATATACAAATACAAATGAAACTTGTCTTATGAGACCAAGCCAGGCATCAGCGAAAGCTTGTTGCCTAACGGAGGTAGTGTTTGACAAAGGGTCGAACAAAATTGTACAGCACTAGAAACCTAGGGGATATTTTAAAGCCGTTGCTGCAGACAGAAGGGTTGTCTAGAGGAGGTAATCACTGTGTTCAGAGTATCCAGATAGCTCCAACAGATTCCATTTAATTATTTCAAATTTATGTCAGATTCACATGCTTCTCAGCAGGCCTTCTTATGCACTTAAGGTTTGGGCTGGGTTGTGCTGCCAATTTTAGATGCTTTAGCACAGAAAACCAGCTATTAGACACTTCCATGGAAGTGGCCACGTTACTTTTTACAGTAAAAAGATAGCAAAGCCGTACTCTTTGCAGTATTGGAGGAAAAAATCTGCTTAGAAGAATGATATAATAGAGGAGGGTTTGTGAGAGGTCTTGCTTTTGGATGGACAAGTACTAATTATGTGAGAGCAACATAAATAAAGTAACTTTCGACCCACTGAAAATTATTCACATATAATATCCATAGACCAAATTGATCTGCAGGGTCCAGCTTCTTTATATGAAAGAGAGGTAAGTCTTCACAGGCTAGGTAGCTTTAGGACGGAAGCCCCGAGCAAGCGCATGAATGTGAGAATAGACAGTTCTGATACTTGAAACTGCCACTCCGCCAGATGCATAACTTTCAGTGCTGCTCCTGCAGGATTCCCTTCCCCTCCTTCCTCCTTAATCTCAACAGGTTTTTGAAGGGAACGGCAAGTTTTGGAGAGTCTGTCAAGTTTTAGAGAGTCTGTTTGCATGTACTGCAAATGCTTGAGTCACCTTACATTAGAGAAGACTCCTTATTTTGGGGCCACCTCACTCAAAGCAGCAGTGGGTCACCCAGCATTCAAGTTCTTTGGTTGTTTTCCCCCTAGCTTATCATGCACTATTAGATATCTGCCTCTTCAGTAACTGCCCTCTGAAGTCATGTTAATTAGAAGTTTTAATCCAGGGTTGTGAGGCACCTCACCACCTCCTGCCCTTAGCATGAATCAGTCTTGTCTGCGCCTGTTGTGGATTAGCTCCCTGAAACCACCAGCCTCTGGTAGCACAAGCACTGCCTTCCAGGCCTCGCTCTCTTTGTACAGATAAGGGACAGGCACACACCAACCCCCGAATACTCAGGGCATTCCCTGCAATGTCCAGCAGCTTATCCGCTGAACACTCCCAGAATTACCAGACCTGCTGTTCTCAACGGAACATTACATGCCAGCTTGTAAGATTCATAAGAACATAAGAATGGCCATACTGGGTCAGACCAAAGGTCCATCCAGCCCAGTATCCTGTCTACCGACAGTGGCCAATGCCAGGTGCCCCAGAGGGAGTGAACCTAACAGGTAATGATCAAGTGATCTCTCTCCTGCCATCCATCTCTATCCTCTGACAAACAGAGGCTAGGGACACCATTCCTTACCCATCCTGGCTAATAGCCATTAATGGACTTAACCTCCATGAATTTATCTAGTTCTCTTTTAAACCCTATTATAGTCCTAGCCTTCACAACCTCCTCAGGCAAGGTGTTCCACAGGTTGACTGCACTGTGTGAAGAAGAACTTCCTTTTATTTGTTTTAAACCTGCTGCCCATTAATTTCATTTGGTGGCCCCTAATTCTCATATTATGGGAACAAGTAAATAACTTTTCCTTATTCACTTTCTCCACACCACTCATGATTTTAGAGACTGCTGAGCTGGAATTGATATGCAAACTAGACACAATCAACTCAGGGCTAAATAGGGATTGGGAATGGCTGAGCCATTACAAACATTGAATCTATCTCCCCTTGTAAGTATTCTCACACTTGCTTCTTATCAAACTGTCTGTACTTGGCTACCTTGATTATCACTTCAAAAGTTTTTTTTCTCTTACTTAATTGGCCTCTCAGAGTTGGTAAGACAACTCCCACCTGTTCATGCTCTCTGTATGTGTATATATATATCTCCTCGATATGTTTCACTCAATATGCATCCGAAGAAGTGGGTTGTAGCCCACGAAAGCTTATGCTCTAATAAATTTGTTAGTCTCTAAGGTGCCACAAGTACTCCTGTTCTTTATACCTCTATCATATCCCCCCTTAGTCTCCCCTTTTCCAAGCTGAAAAGTCCTAGACTCTTTAATCTCTCCTCATATGTGACCCGTTCCAAACCCCTAATCATTTTAGTTGCCCTTCTCTGAACCTTTTCTAATGCCAGTATATCTTTTTTGAGATGAGGAGACCACCTCTGTACGCAGTATTCAAGATGTGGGCGTACCATGGATTTATATAGGGGCAATAAGATATTCTCCGTCTTATTCTCTATCCCTTTTTTAATGATTCCTAACATCCTGTTTGCTTTTTTGACTGCTGCTGCACATTGCATGGACGTCTTCAGAGAACTATCCACGATGACTCCAAGATCTCTTTCCTGATTAGTTGTAGCTAAATTAGCCCCCATCATATTGTATATGCATAGTTGGGGTTATTTTTTTTCAGGTTTGGAAATCTCCCGAACCTCCTCAGCCATGAAGACTGAAGCAAAGAATTCATTTAGTTTCTCCACAATGACTTTATCGTCTTTAAGTGCTCCTTTTGTATCTCGATCATCCAGGGGCCCCACTGGTTGTTTAGCAAGCTTCCTGTTTCTGATGTACTTAAAAAACATTTTGTTATTACCTTTTGAGTTTTTGGCTAGCTGTTCTTCAAACTCCTTTTTGGATTTTCTTATTACATTTTTACACTTAATTTGGCAGTGTTTATGCTCCTTTCTATTTACCTCGCTAGGATTTGACTTCCACTTTTTAAAAGATGCCTTTTTATCTCTCACTGTTACTTTTACTTGGTTGTTAAGCCATGGTGGCTCTTTTTTAGTTCTTTTTACTGTGTTTTTTAATTTGGGGTATACATTTAAGTTGGGCCTTAAACCATCACTTTGCTTAACTTCACGGTGCTTAGATATATTTTTAATGAAAACAAGAATAAGTTTATGATCAAAGAATAGCGAATCAAGTAATAGTGAGTAAGGATATTGGAAACAAATGGTTACATATAAAACAAAATCATAACATGCTTTTTAGAGACTAAACTTTAACTACTAAGTTGCTTTCTTGGCTAAAGAAGCTTATCTCACCCAAAATTGTGTTTTTAACCAATCCTAGTTGAGATCCCACTTTCATAAAACAAATTTGCTGTCCATTTATTTCCTAGGTGAGGGATGCCCGGGTGTCCAAAAACAGTCAAGCAAACCTTTGATATGCACCTCAAGATAAGGTTCTCTTCCTCTGCTGTTTTTCTCTTCCTGTTAGTTTCTTTCTGAAATTGTTACAATTATACATTTGCATTCAGTTCAGACTGGTGATAGGAGACCCATTGTGAACAAGACAATACTCAATTTACATGTAAACAGATAGACACACAACCTGTTTTTCATCTTTGCTGGTGACCGGCACCTTCATACAGACTTTATTGAACATATTTTCAATATATATACATAACTAAATGTGCAACATCTGTCCATGTGGTTTGTAATGATATTGATGATCACTGTGACACCGGCTTTCATTTAAGACCGATATGACATTCTTTGGTGAACTAGAATGCACCAAAGGATGCTTGCTGTTCCTCCTCTGCAGGCCGTTGGCAGTAAGAGGTTCTTGGGTCACTGTAGCCAACGCCTCCAGCCTGTGTAGGGATGGCATTCATCTGTTTAATTTGTGTTTGGCATGTTGACGTCACCTCAGGCCAAGAATGAAACACTTCCTTTAAATGGCGGTTTTATAAAATTCTCTCTTTTTTGCTCCCTGCCATTCAGCTTACTGACAGCTACAGTTATGCTTTACTCCATGTGTGGGGCATGTGGCGTGTCAGTAATTTCAGATGAGATGTAAAATTACACCTGATTACTTAGGGTCATTCAGGGGCTGATCTAACTTCCATTGAAATCAATAGGTCCTAAATATTTCATGGAACTTTGTTCAAGGGTAAGATTGTTATCTGTAGAATTCTGGCCAAATTCTTACTCGAGTGACTAGTTTGTGCTTTAAAAAATAATAATAATCCCCCTGTGGTTTAAATTTGAATTTATTTTTCAGTTCCATACCTTAGAAAAATGTTTTACAGTGCTGTTAGAGAAGATGGGTTACTATGTCCTATGAAAGAGACAGCTGTATTTCAGAGATTGTTGATTGAACTGTTCATAAGAATAACACCAGTAGAAATAACATTTCACATAGTAGGGGCTTCCTTTTGCACCACAATTGAAGTGGCACCTTAGAGATTAACAAATTTATTTGAGCATAAGCTTTCTTGGGCTACAGCCCACCACGAAAGCTTATGCTCAAATCAATTTGTTAGTCTCTAAGGTGCCACAAGTACTCCTGTTCTTTTTGCGGATACAGACTAACACGGCTGCTACTCTGAAACCTGTCACAATTGAAGTGTGGTTCTAGCACCATATTACCTAAAAAGCTAGAATTGGAAAATTAAAACCAAAGGGAAAATAAAGATGATATGGTAACTCCAAGAAGTTGGGTGAAGTGTGTCCTTGCCAAAATCAGAAGTAATAAATAAGAGACCAGTCTAGGCCCTCTTGATATGTGGTTTCTTTAACTGATTTTTGAAACAGTGTTGCAGCTTTTTGCTAATTGCAAAGCAAGGAAATACCCAGGACTTGAACCAAAATGTTTTGCCCAATACACATCTTGGTGTCTAGTGAGAGCACAGCTTTCTTAACCTCTGAAGTACCACCAATCTTCCCCCGCCCCCAACCCCACTTACAATTCCCATTCATCAGAGCTGGGCACTGCTAGAGGATATGCAGGAAGGGTTCATTCTTGAGGTTTCGCAATAAGTGCAATCTGTGGAACATCCGTAGTCTCATAGGCCTACTATCTCGGGAGTTAATAAGCTCTTTGAAGAATTGTATATATTATTCTTAATCTTTTGTTTGTTGCAAACCTGTTGAAACAGACCTTGCCTTTTTCCAGTGTCCTAATCCAAATTGAGATTTGCAGTGCAGGCAGGCTCAGTTCACAATATCCTCTTCCTTGTGGTCCCAGTGATGACTGATAAATATGAAATAGTGTGTGTTGTACGTTCTGTCCCAGGCATACCCCAGTGGAGGTTTCAGATTTTGTGGTGACTGTGACTTTTTCGGTCCCCATAAAATGTGAGTACCATATGGCAGATTTGCCAATACTGCAAAACATAAGATTTAGGAATCTGCCAATCTAGAGAGCATGGTTCTAGAATATAAAGGATTAGTATATAAATCCTTTGCTGACCTTGACGTCTCATTGTGTAACTGCTCTGATATTTTTACTAACTTCAGGATGATGTGTAAGTGGTTTATAAGCCAAATTTACCAGACCCATATTGTACTTTGTTAGGTATTCTTGCCATATCTCAGTGGCATATTTCACAGCAGGAAGTTGATCTTTTCCCATGTACATATAACTGTCTTCCTACCCCATGTTTGGCCTATCAGGTTACAACTAGTAGGTCTCCCAACTGAAACCAGGGTAGAATAAATTGAAGTTGGGAAAGCAAGTTTTATCCACCAGGAATAATAGTGTCTTAAAGCGAACTTTGTGGATCTTAAGAAAGGGAGGATTCTCAAGAATTCAGAGCTTTAAAAGAGTAGTCTAGGAGGATTATTGATATATTCTGGAATGCATAATTGAAACAGGTCACAATATGTATCTTGAACCACCTTCACTTATCTACATATGGAATAGTGTGAGTGCAAGATGGATCCAGATCTTGAATTCTGTGATTATTTAGACAAGCAGTGGATGAAAAGGATTTGCATTCCTTACAGTTGTGAATCCTATGTACCTATGAGGAAGAATAGTTTTGAGAAGCTTCAGCAGTGCTGTGGCCACTGACATTTTGTCTCCCAACTGAAAGGCATCAGTTTTGTCCTAATACAAATAAAGTTCTAATCAAGGCTGATGATCATAGGCTTTACAAAAATCAGAACTATCCTTGCAATTTCTAACTGGCCGTGGGGATGACCCCATGAACCTCATCCTAATCTTAAATCCAGAAGGCTTTTGATTAGGCTCTGACTGACCACAAAATCCTTTGAAGAGGTTCAATGAAGTCTAAGCTAAGCATATAGCCAATTCTTATTAACTAAACTAAAATTTATTAAAAAGAAAAGAGAGAGTATTGGTTAAAAGATTAATATACATACAGACATGAGTACAGTTCTGAGATCAGATTCACAGCAGAGATGGTGAGCTTTGTAGTTGCAAAGAGTTCTTTCAGAAATAGTCCATAGGTTATAGTCCAATGTCCATATTCAGGGGATCCTGTTAGGACTGGAGATCTCAGCCAGATGACTTAAGCTTCCCCTGCAGGAAGCATCAAGTAGGTTTGAGATAAAAAGGATCAGGACCCCAGGGGTTTTATACTGTTCCAGGCCTTTTTTTGACTGGTCGGAGTCCTTAGGCGAACAATAGGCAATCATGGAGACTTTGAAGTAGACCTATTTCCTAAGCATTGCAGGTAATTAGCTACATGGATCAACATAAGGCAATTGCTTGTTTTTTTGCCATTCGCAGGTGATTTGCTATACATTTCAAAGAGAGGAATACAGTGATATTACTATGTTTACAGTTTATTTAAATGTTAAGATGTCCTTTTGATCTCTGAATTCACAGAATACAGCATAGACAGGGACTGTTTGATTACATTGTTAACCTCTAACAATAGATATGTAAATGCACAAAAACACAAACATTATCTACCAATATGTTTCTAAAGGTTGAATCTGGGTCAATTAGTCTGCAAGCTGCTTAACCCTTTCTGGCCATGCATTACACTTTGTATAAGATTCGTTGCAATTATATAACAGTGGTAGCAGCAATGATTTGCATGATTATATTCAAATTACAGAAGAAGTGGGTTGTAGCCCACGAAAGCTTGTGCTCTAATAAATTTGTTAGTCTCTAAGGTGCCACAAAAATAACAGGAGTACTTCTCTAAGGTGCCACAAGTACTCCTGTTATTTTTGCGGATACAGACTAACACGGCTGCTACTCTGTAAGGTGCCACAAGTACTCCTGTTCTTTTTATATTCAAATTAGATAACATCACACCTCCCTCCCTAGTATTTACTGGCCTGCTCCAATCTTTCATTAAAGGGGCCTCTCACCCTAGGAGAAGGGCTAAGAAGATGCAAGGAGCACTGTTAATAGGCTTCCACTCCATTCCTCCCTCCTATCAATGTCAAAATCTCAAAGGCTTGCCCCCAGATTCTGGATGTGACCTTGGCAACTTGAAAATGAATGGTGGGGAGGGGTCTCCCATAAATTCTTTTGGGTTTATATCCTGGCAGCTGAAGGTACCACATAAAACCAGAGCCTAAACAGAGGGGTTTTTACATGTACTTGCCTTGTGGCCTTCTGTCACTGAAATTCATGTCAAATCATATGAAAATAATAATTCATTATTAAGTATAACATTTTCCATGGATCAAGATAAAATGTGGTTTTACAAATCTGTTTCTCTTGGGATGGTTTCAAATACAATGGACAAGTGAAGTAGAAAATCCAATTTTTGTACCTATGTGCTGGATAGCAAAGTTCTGCCCCTTTGGCAATTTACAGTAACTCAGCAGTGTTTACGGTGATAAGAAAGCAACTTGGTGAAAGTGAGGTAAAGCAGCTAATACAGAGCAAGATAAAACTGCAGTTAATTCAGCCATCAGGAAACTGATCACTGAGAAATTGTCTCGATATGTCATTTTGAGCCAGACCAGGTTGTGATTTCACTCAATCCACTCCTTGTTTAAGTTTCAGTGCTAAAAAGACCATTTATCAGCCTGTCACTCATGCAAACTCCGTGAGGCAGATACAAAGCGACCACAGTACATTGGTCTTGGTGTGGCAAAGCACAGAGGCCCTTGCTAGTAAAGTTTTACTTACACTGTATTTCATCAATCTTTTCTAGAGATAAAGATGCAGTCTTGGTGGGAAACAAAATTCAGTGGACCTTGTGGTGTTTATCGGCTGGTTAGAGGAAGAACTGTATGAGAAGTCAAACTGGAAGTGATTAGACAGCAAACAGAATGATAGACATACTAGTCTATTTGCAAGTTATTTCAAGTTGCTGAATATCTGGGTGATAGCCTGGTGCATAAACAAGAGTGTTTTGCCCTCAAATTGTTACTGAGCAACTTTATTTTCCCAGAGTAGCACTTACACCCCAGATCAATGAAAATGCATCTCAGTAGACGGTTATGTAACAAAGAGTGTGGCTCATAATATGCAACCTCATCACATTGCATGATATGTTGTTGGGAAATAAAGACAATTCACATTAAAGACTTCAAATCAACTCACTTATTGAGTATTTGCTCACATTTTAGATGAGTAAGTGATTAACATGTACACAGAAAACTGTCCTTCAGTGATTCTTTAAAAATAGCAAATGTTCAAGGCTAGATTGAGCAACCTTTACCCATACTGGTGAGCTCTTACTAACACAAGTAGCCCCATTAACTTCCCTGTGACTGTTTAAAAAGTGCTTACCGTTTTAAATAAGGTTTTCAAAATCCAGCTTCTTAGCCACACTGAAAAATGATCAGTTTGAGTGTTTCTATCTGCAAAACTGCATGTGTAGCAGAACAGCATTTGTTCTGCTTCATTCCATTGCGGATCAATGGAATTTAACAGGGAAAGCTGGGACCAGGGAGGGGATAGGGTGGGGAAATAATTTTGTCACTAGAGCTAGCCACTTGATGCTATTTCAGGATAGGTTAACCCCAAAGAGCAATGATATATTCCAGATGGCGATATTACAAAATGATGTTAGGTGAGCTATGTGATGGAGATGAGTTTAAAATTAGGTAGGGGAAGGAAAAGAGCCAACACTTTAAGTGGAGGCCTTTCAAACCTTCTGGAATTGAATCAAGTAACTATGTGGCTGCTCCAAGCTCCATTGAAGTCAGTGGAAAAGAAGCATTTACTTCAGCGGACTTTAGATTAGGCCCAAATTGAAGAACCAGGGTATGATTTCACAGGTGAATAGAGGTAATGATGCATAATATCTGGGGTTCCAAGGCTGTCTGGTTTGGTAGGCTCAGATTCTCTTCTATGGCATGCTGATAACTAGGATTTCTTGGAAAACATAAAAATACACTTCCCTTTGTTGTTCATATAAAGCTGTTTCCTCAACAATTTCTTTGAACTTCCTCTTTATTTTAATCATAGTGCCTGTCCTTTCTTTGAGTTACTAGCCTGCTCATTGCATTGATCTGAAAAAAATATAACCACCAAAACTGAGATTTATCATTGAATATCAGGGTTGGAAGGGACCTCAGGAGGTCATCTAGTTGAACCCCCTGCTCAAAGCAGGGCCAATCCCTAGACAGATTTTTGCCCCAAATGGCCCTCTCAAGGATTGAACTCATAACCCTGGGTTTAGGCAGGCCAATACTCAAACCACTGAGCTATCCCTCTCCCCAAACAAGAAAGAGAGCACAATGTAACAATCAAACAAACCATTTCAGAGATATTGTTTCTAGTTGGATGCCAGTTGCAACATGGACCAAAGGCAGACAGCATGTTGTGTAGCTAATGTTCTATGTAGGATGACCTAAGAGACAGAAGTGTCGTTCGAGCACAGGCCTGGGGGCTGGGAATCCAGGCTTGTGTTCTAATCCTGGCCTTGAGCAAGTTACTGAGAACCTGATTCTTTGAGGTGAGGAAGGTAATGGGAGTTGTGAGTGATCTATACCTTTAAAAATTTACACTTTGACCAGGTATCCACTTAAAACTTACGCGGGTACATTAATGTCAGTGAGGGATGTGATTTTTTTGTTGTTGCATTTTTATGCCAGCAAAAGCCCTATGTAGATGCAGTCATACCAGCATAAAAGTCCTTTTTCCAGTATAACTTATTTTGCTCAGGAAACTGGTATAGGCTGTACCAGCAAAAGCACTCTTTTGCTGCTGTAAGCTGCTATCTAAACTGGGGCTTTTGCTGGTACAAAAATGTGATGAAAAATCGTACCTCTAACCATCATTAATATGCCAGCAAAAGTTTAAGTGTAGACCTAGCCTATGTGTTAGCTAAAAGTATAGCTGTACTGGCAAACTTTCCTAGCATAGGCTAGGCCTTGCACTCTGTGACAGTTTCCCCGTTTCCAAGCTGCGACTGATAGTACTTTATTTCATAGCGATGCTGTGCTGATTAGTTTATTGATGTTTGTAAATGTTTTCAAGGTGAAATGCACATGGTAAGTGCTATATATTATTTATAGCAGATGTGTGGTTTGGTAACACAAGACTCGCCTGTGTTGTGATCTTATGAAAACAATAAAATCCTTTAATTTTAGAAATTGTTTTTCCGATATATATTATATATATATATATATATATTCCGATAGATATATATAGTTCTAGAGTAATTCAGAATGTGTAACATTTCCAGGTTCTCTAGTTCTTCCTAGTCCTGGCACATCAAAGAAGAAGCCACAGTGAGACATCTGTCGCTAGTTAATGTCATGGTTATGGAAGTAGAACCTCCTCTTCTGTTTGGTTCAGTGTGGTCATCCCTTTGATGGATGTGTTCAGCCTTCATCCAGTTTGATCACTGCGTTCAGCCCCTTGTTCAGATCTGCATGTGAACAAGAATGTCCTGACCTGAGATCCTTTTTAATACAGCAGGGATCCTTGATATAAACCATCAAAGGAAACCTTTGATCTTTTGACTATCTCTTAGTCATCTGCAGCAGAATGCAAATAATAATGAAAACAAAGCTAAGGAGCAGAGCAGCTACATTAAAGAGTCAGGCTCGCTTGCTGGCAAAGGAACTAATCATAGCTGTGATGTTTTATCCTTTCGTTGGGGGGTGGGGAGAGGGGAGAAAGAAAGAAATGAAAAGAAAAAAGCTTTACTCCGCATATAATAATAACCTTATTATTAAAATGAAATATTCCAGGAGTGACATTATTTATTTATTTCACTGCAGAAGGAGTTTGTAAGAGAGATGAGGGTGCAACAGTTATCTGCAGCTAATGGAAAATATTGCTTATCTCACTGTAGTTACTGTGCTTCTTGTAAGAAGTGACATTTGATGATGCTTTCAAAGGCCTGAAGATCAATTGTAGACAATTTCTCTGTTGGTCTGCTTTGCACAGGACTATTTCTGGATATTAAACACTGAATGTCAGCAAGTTTTAAATTAACTCAGTCGAATGAAAGAGTCTTTACTAACTTTTTTATTTTTGCAGTTCGTGTGGAGGGGAGTAGATCCAGAAGGCGACAGTAAAGTAATAATTTTAAAAACACAATATCTGAAGGACTTTTATTTTTAATTGCATTTTCATTTTGTTTTTGCAGTATATTCTGAGGCCAAGACATGGGTGTGATAGAAACCAGCAATAAAGTGTGACATTTAGAACCTGAAAAAAGTGTCTATGTGTGAAAGCTTGTCTTAGGTTTCAAATGTCTGATGCACTTCTTTATATGGACAGCTGGGCCAAAAAATGCAGAGGCAATTTGGCCAAAACATTTTGTCAATTTGTATCAAATTTGCTGAATTGTTTCAGAGGGGGAGGGAAGGAAAAACATACTTTGTTTTGACATTTTCTAAATGAAACATTTCAATTTGAAATGACTTTTCATTTTGAAATTTAGATCATTTAATTTTTTTTAAAGTAAAATAACCTCAAAAACAAAATGATATTTTTTAAAAAATGTTTTTGCTTACGGTCAAATGAAATGTTTCTTTCAACACAAAAACTAAACAACATTTTATTTCAATCCTATACAAACTTTTTTCACTTTTTCGATTTGCCAAAATATTTCTGGTTGACTTGAAACAACTTTTTCTTTTTTTTTCTGGTTTGGCCACCAAACCAAAAAATCAGTTATTTGCACAGCTCTGTTTATATGTTTATACTCACATGCTCACTATGTATGTGGGAAATTTTATGACATGATGCAAACCCTAACATTTTAACTCCTTTGGTATAGTTCAGGAAAGCAGATATAGATTTCCCATTATACTATAGTATCAATATCTCTAAATCCTCTTCCGCAGAGACTGCCTCCATGGGTGAGAGGATAGTGCAGTTTTCATGGCCCATTCAGTCTTAGCATCTGTGGTGAGACAAGTTTGCCACAGATTGTGATCCTCCTGGTGACAATCAAGATGTGTTCATATAACTGGAAGCTTATAGTTCCACTGAACAGGAGTAGCTATTGGGAACCTTCCGACTGTTAACTGCATCTCCAGTTTGAAATTGAGATACTACCTCAATAATGAAACCCAGTCAACAATATTGGCACCCAAAGAAAATAGTTTATTTCTGTCAAGGTTCATGAACTCCCACATTGATGGTGAAATTGTGTCATTGGTTTCCTCAGCCTATTCAGTGCTGGAGCAAGGTACAGTTCTATGTCGCACAGTGCTGAGAATTCAGAGACAAGCTCCAGTTATTCATTTCATTTAAGTCTCTCATTCAAAACTCAAAGCCTGGACCTGTGTAAGATACAGGTTTTGGTAAATATAGAGGGCCAAACTAACCCTGGGTCTTGACTCTGTTGACTTCAGTGGAGCTACAGGGATAAATTTGGTCCAGAGTTTTTTAAGTATTTATTTAACATTTTTAACCTGATTTAAGTTCTGAGCTTTAAAGACTAGGGTAGTGTCCCTAACACTCCTGTCCAACAAAAAATCCACATATTCCCTAGATAATCAGAGTTCGGTGGAACTGGGAACAGAGCTGAGTGTTCCTTTGCTTCTGCTTTGATCTGTATGGGGTTCCAACACCCTGAGTTTCACTTTGAGATTTGGAACTTTGGTTGACCTCAAACGAGAGCTGCGCTACTACACTAATTTCTGTTCGATGGACACTTTTGTGTTTCTCAGTCTGTGTGTGTATGTTCCAAATCAGAACAAAAAGTTAGAAATGGGTGTAAGTTTTCAAAAAATCCCATTTCGGGAGAAGCAGAATGGAAATTTTCAAAAAATTCCAGGCACAGAGGCAGCCAGCAAGCTGCCCAGGAACACTTGGGGAGGATGGGAACTCAGCCTGCCTACCAGCCAGAAATCAGGCAGGCAGCTGCCTGGTTTCCATACAAAATTTAGATGCAATCTATGTAATTCCACCAACTATTGGAAACCAAGGGAAAACTATTCCATTGGAAAAATTTTTCACAGGCTCTGGTCAAAACCAATGAAGTTTATCTGTTTTTCCCTCAAATTTAAGAGGAACTGAGTGTTTCCTGATCTGGTGTGAAACCATAAATCAAGCCAATCTTTTCAGTGAACCAAAGATGTGTATTGAGAAAAAATACTGCCAAAATTTAGTGTGGTTTCATGGCCACTTTGTAACAAGACAATATTTAAGTAATTACCTGTCTGTCACCTAGGCCATGGTAACTATTATATCCTTTGCTATTTGTTTTAGGTGGGCCAAGGATGAACAGGGTCTTTCAGTGCCTTTCCTATGAAATGGTTAAGTGCTTTAGTGCAATTGAATTATAGGAGAGGATTATTGTATGTGTTTTTCCAGGCAAGAATAAATGACTGAGAGGAAATGTCTTCCTTTGATGATTATGGCAACCAATCAACTACCTGAAAGGAGGTTCCAAAGAGGATGGAGCTCGGCTGTTCTCAGTGGTGGTAGATGACAGAACAAGGAGCAATGGTCTCAAGTTGGAGTGGGGGAGGTCTAGGTTGGATATTAGGAAAAACTATTTCACTAGGAGGGTGGTGAAGCACTGGAATGGGTTATCTAGGGAGGTGTTGGAATCTCCATCCTTAGAGGTTTTTAAGGCCCGACTTGACAAAGCCCTGGCTGGGATGATTTAGTTGGGGTTGGTCCTGCTTTGAGCAGGGGGTTGGACTAGATGACCTCCTGAGGTCTCCTCCAACCCTAATCTTCTATGATTCTATGATTCATGGGTTTCAATTTGTATTGTCTGATTTATTACAACATTTGTACATGACAGTGACATGAGGCAGACCTAGCTGGCTGATCCCTGCTACTAGTCAGGCAGGGACTGGCAGGGAGAAGTATGCTGAGTCAGTGGGGGTGGAGAAAGTTTGCTTCACATCCCTACTGTTGATTAATGGGAAGTGTTGCTGGACTCTGAAGAGAGTCCCCTCCAGCCAGAAGAAAAGTCTCCTCAGCCTGTAGGATGGTAGCCCTGGCACAAAGCACCAAGAAGGGAAAGATTTTTAAAAAAAATCCACAAACCCAAAATCCTGGTGAATTTCCAGGATTCTATCAAGGTCATCAAGAAATCTGGATTAGCCCCCTCTCCCTCACCCTCAGAGAGGAAAAAAATATATACATTCCTTATAAAAGGCAGTTCACATTGTAATGTAATTGTCTAGTGCTGTACATTAACTTTTGGACAGACTGGCCCTTCTGCCTGCTAGCTATCCCCAGACAAGCCTAGACCAGAATTCTGCAAGGGTGGGTAATTTATTATATAAATGCCAGTCTGGTAATGGGGATTTCTTTTCTTCAGATGTTGTCTCAGAAATGTACCCATTTAAAATGATTAATTTATTTAATTGCAGGATAGGGAAAGATTGGGATTAGATGAGGGCTGAAATGCTCCATCTCATTTATCAGCACAACAGTGTTTAAAAAAAAAAAGGTTATGTTTACAATTGGAGGGGCTTAACAGGTGCTGAAATCCAGGAGTTTAGAATTCATATGGGCCCCCTTTCATACCATCAAAAGAAACATAAGGGTTTCTGTCACATACCCACTTTTCTGACTGTAACAGCATTCTGGGGGCCCAACTGTGCAATCAGAAGATTTGTGCAGGCAATCTCTTGTGCCAGAGCTGAAACCAAGATTGCAGGACTTCAGCCAAGGATGCAATGTTGGCTCTACATTAATATTTCCTTGCTTTCTAGATTTTTTTCTTTTATGTTTACTTTCTAGCTATTGTAGTTCAATAGTAACTGGCAAATTATTAGTAATTTTACTTAGACTAATCTTTTCCCCGTTGTTTGGAGGGAAGAGACAATATTTAAGTACTTATCTGTTTGAACAACAGATTTTTCCCTCTTGTGAATAATATGTACTGGCTTTCTGTCTTCTCTTGCCTTTCTTATGAGTTTACACCCGGCAAGTTTTAAGTAACCTTATGGATGCTTTTTATTTTATCTCATTTTTTTATAAACTGGTTATCTTTACCGTTAATACCTTTTGTGCCATTTTGTTTCTATCTGTTATTTCAATTGTGCACTCCATAACTAGGCACTGTACTAACAATTAACACAACGACAGCCCTTGCAGCAGAGAGCGCCCAATCTAAGATTTGGACAAAACACGATAGGTGAATAAACAGACAAACGGGAAGGAGTGGAAGTTTGTGAAACACCTCGCCTTGAATTTTTTACAAAAATAAAATGTCAGTTCAAATAAATTTAAAAAATATAATTTGGACATGAAAAAAAATTCAGATTTTCACTTGGGAAAAATATATCAAAATTAACCATTTAGTCTGGAGTTGCAATTCTGCCCATCTTAGGAGAAGAAAGAACTATGCTTATGTCAGAAATAGGACACTTCACCTTGGATCACATTACCAATGTATATCAGCATTCATGTGCAAATACTGTACTTACAAAGTAGAAATCACTAGCTGAGGTTGGAGTCATAAAATGTTTGAAGGACCAGGCACATCACCCAAATGCATAAATTTAACTTATACATTCTGAAAGCAAAAATTGCAGGAGGCTCACTAGCAAGAGTGGTAGGATCTCACTGTATTTAAATAAAACAAGTTTGTGGACTATTTTTTTCTTTCTTTCAGACTAATTAGAACTGAGTGGAGATCCTACTTGATATATTACATAGCTGCTCCTAAGCTTAGTTTTCCTGGCTGAAATCAGTCCCTAAATGAGTTTTTATCCCTCCCTGCAGCTTGTTACAGCTAAAAGAATCTGGTTGTAAATTGGCTCCAGAAGGCTTTGGGAAAGCTACAACTGGATGACTAAGCGATCATAGTTTGTTTAGGTTACTGGGACTGTCAGTAAATCTTTGTAATCTTCACCCAGAAAGAGCTGGTCGATGAATTCTCAACGGTGGTAACTTGCTAATCTCCTTTGCAGCTAGCTGCTGTCTCTCATCAAATGAAATTGTCACTGGGCTTCTGAAACTTCCCTGCAACTTCTGTTTGAGCAGTCAATATCTATTGACAATTTAAAAAGCTAAGTGTGTCTCAGCAACCAGATGCAGTTAAACTTGAGGTTTAGCCAGCATGGCAAGCCCGAGCTGCTTTCTCAAGTTTCTACTCACCATGCTATGCCTGGGAGCAGCAGCCACAAGGCAAGATCTTTATGAATTAGACGCAGCAGATAGAACAGCTTGAAATATGAACTGCTTAAGAAAAGATGGTGCGATTTGGGCTATAATCCTAGATATATTTGGGGGAACAGAGGAAAAAGCAGTAATGGGACTGTACAGCTCTTAGAATGGATAAATTGTTCCCTCTCACTGCTCTCGGAGCCTTCCCATAGGGTGACATGTATGTGACCCAGCTCCAGAGTTCTTACTCTGCTGCCTGTGTAGCATTGCCCTAGGAGCTTGCAGAGGACTTCCCCCAATTATGGTCTCTCATCTTCTTTGATCAGGGCGTTGACACAATTTGCAAAGGATTCCTTAGGGTTGGGTCAAAAGATATATTAGATTTTGACTAAAACAGCCTCCCTTCTATTTGAAGTAATAGAAATATAGGCAATTTACAATTTCTTTTTCTTTCTGTTATAAAATCTATATTGACTATTGGTTCTGGGTAAAATTTTTAGATGCACCTAAGTGACTTAGTCTCCTAAGTCCCACTGAAAGCCAAAAGAAATTGGGCACACGTGTTCTCTGAAAAATGTATCCTTCACTAGAATTTTTTTTCATGGGGTAACACCTTCCTAGGCAGAATTACCATACAAGTGCTAAGGTTCACAATGAGACTCTGTCCGAGCAATGAAAAGGACACATCTTCGTTTCTAGATTCATGGAGAAAATGCAGTTTAAAAGCATGCACACACGGAGTGAAAGGAATAAAATTGGAGAGGTTAGCATTTTAACAGGTCCAGTGTGGATGGTGGCTTCCGTGATGTGGACAGCTGTCCTCAAAGAACTGGAATGGTTCCTGGATGGAGGCCACCAATCCATTTTACACACAACACTGAACAAGCATCAGATAGCAGCAGCATAATTTTGATCATAACTGATCTGAGCTGGCTTCAAACGCCTGTCCAATGGCTCAACTGGCTAAAGTTTCTGACACCTATTTGGTTGTTGTTCAGGGAGATGCCATTTGTAACATCAACAATCTGCAGCAATAAAATTTATCTGCAGAAAATGAGGATGAGGGAAGCGGGGAGGAGAAGGAGGGGGAAAGCCACCAAACAAAAAACTAGTTATGAAGTGTATTCACAAATGGAAATAAGTAAAGCAAAAGGTTCTGTTGACTGTGGCAGAGATCTTGTAGGAAGTTAGGTTGTGGTTGCTTTGCAAACCCTTGACATTAGTACCTGTAATGGTAAAATGAGGTTGGCTACCTCAAAACTAGCTCTGCTTTAAGTCTGAACAAAGGATGGGGATCCCTTTAAGAAAAGTCACAATGTAATTTCTTTTATTTTCTTTTTGTTTGTCATATTAACAATGCCCACACATCTCCATTTCCTTACAGATATAACTTACCCTCTTTGTGCATGTGTGTATTCATAGTAGAAAATACAGGCTGCAAGCATCACACAGGAAGGAATATGGCAGTCATAGAATCATAGAAGATTAGGGTTGGAAGGGACCTCAGGAGGTCATCTAGTCCAAACCCCTGCTCAAAGCAGGACCAATCCCAACTAAATCTTCCCAGCCAGGGCTTTGTCAAGCCGGGCCTTAAAAACCTCTAAGGATGGAGATTCCATTTGTTCTATTAATCTATTCTATCTGAATTTTAATTAACTTTTATCAGAACCGCTGCTTTGGAGGCCAATGTTTCTTCATGCATCCGACGAAGTGGGCATTCACCCACGAAAGCTTATGCTCCAATACATCTGTTAGTCTTAAAGGTGCCACAGGACCCTCTGTTGCTTTTTACAGATCCAGACTAACACGGCTACCCCTCTGATACAATGTTTCTTCTATTCTTACTCAATTTTTGTACAGTAGAGAAGCACAAGTTGTTTTTATGATGAACCTTTCTAGTATTTATATAGATAGATATAAGAAAGAGAGGGATCATGGGAAATGTTTGTCACATTTTATGCAGACCAAACAGAAACATATTGCCTGAATGTCAGGCAGATCTTGGGCCTTATTCTGCTCTCACTTTTATATCAGTGTAAATCAGGAGTAAGTCCAGTAAAGTCCATGGAGTGACACTGATGTAAGTGAGATGAGAATCAGGCTCCTTTTATACAAACTAGTGAAGTCTTAAAATAAATTGTGAGATTTTTTTCCTGACTACTCTATTTTAGTGGCTTACTATTTTCATGGAAAAATGAGAGCGAATCTGGCAAGGGTAGACACTGTCAAGTGGATTTCTGGGGTTAATTTACCTATTTTGCAGGCACATATTTTCATAAGATTTAATGAGCTGCTGAAAGGAGGAGTGCTGCTTTTTTCCCTGATGGCAGAGAGATGAAAACAAATGGCTTCTTAGGATTACATTAATTGGCACTTTAAAAGGTAATAGAACTTGCATGGATCCACAATAGCAGCACCTGGGAGAAGCGTGTGGGAATTCCATTGAGATAAACTGAAAGCTGGTTGCCGAATAAAATAGGAAGATTCTATTTGCAGAGTCTGGATACAGGGTCAGTCCTTTGGTTCTTACTCAGGCAAAATCCCCATTGACATTAGTAGAAGTTTGCCTGTGTAGGATTACAAGATTGGGCCTGTAAAAGAAATTGTATTTAGAGAAGGTTTTCAATATTCCAGATTAAGAAAATTCTTTTAAAATATTTTTTAAATTTATAAACAAAAATACCCATTTTAAATCTAGAAAATGACAGAGGAAAGAATCTGTTTCCTGTCCCGTAATGCCAACCACACGGAAGTTGCATTCAGTTTCCTTGTTCCACCATTGCTTGGGCTGCCCCATGTGTCTGATTACACTGCTCTACAGCCAAAATGCTTCTGAAATAAATGTAGTCAAACTTTACTAATTCTGGGTCACTGAGAACGAAAATGATGCTTAAAAT
>NW_020664463.1:16395279-16446808 GCF_002925995.2 Terrapene triunguis | reverse complement strand
CAAGAAGCGCCGAGTAGACACTGAATAGGACTAAACTATGTACATAATAGTTTTTTGCCTTTTGTTTCATAATAAATTTTATTTATATAACCCTTTTGCTGATTTTTAAAGTGTTACATAAACAGGACAGGTGAAATATTATCATGTAAAGCAACCATAAACACATGAAAAGACCTAGGTTTACAATTTATGATTAAAACTCTATCTACACAATATATATAGACATAAAATGTAAAAACTTTAATATCTTAGAAACAGTAGCCAATCAGTTGTTTTAATTGTCATATTTGAATTCAGCACATCAAAATACATAATAAATAGCACATTTTATCTCTGAAGCAGATGACTTCTCAAAAATTGTAAACCAGTGAATTATCAGATGTATAAACAGAGAAAATGTGCATAAGTTTCTTGGGCCAAATTCAGCTCTGAGATACTCACATACCATGCCTGCCAATGGCAGCAGGAGAGGCACATAGGTATCTTCTCTCTGGGTATATCTACACTGCAATTAGATGCCTGTGGCTGGCCCGTACCAAGTGACTTGGGCTTGCTGAGTTTGGGCTGCGGGGCTGTTTAATTGCAGTGTAGACTGCCGGACTTGGGCTGGTGCCCAGGCGCTAGGGTCCTGCAACCTGGGAGGGTCCCAGAGTCAGGCTGCAGCTTGAACCTGGAAGTCTACACTGCAATTAAACAGCCCCACAACCCGAGCCCCACGATCCTGAGTCAGCTGGCACAGTGTAGGGCTATATCCTCAGAGGGCAGCATTTCGATCACTTGTATTCAATCCAAAAACAATAAAGGTGGAAACTGCTTTAGTTTCATATGTTACTTCTCACATTTGATGTGCAATTTACTGGGATGTAATGGCCCTGATTTTCTGGTCTGGCTGAGCTCTGCTTGGCACAGCATCTAGAGGGAGTGGAAGCAGCAAAGGTGGCTTTGAGTCATTTCTGTGACTCCTCGGTAGAGCTGGGAGACATTTTTTTGGAAAATAGCAAAAACTATTTGTGAATTCAGGTCAAATTTGGTGAATAATTTTGGGTACAAAAAACCCAACTCTTTGAAATGTTCAAAACAAGTGTTTTGGCATTTCATTTCTAATTGACATTTTCTAATGTTTTGCTCAACACAAATGACATTTTTATTCAATTTTTTGTGTCGGCAGAAACCTTCCAAAAAATCAGTTTTGGTTTGAAATGAAATAACTTTTTTTTTTTTCCAGATTTTTTATTTCAGCTGCAAAACCAAAAAATCAATGATGCACTCAACTTTCCTCTTCAGCCCATGGCTTCTGACTGGCACATGTGGTGTTTGAATTTGCACCCAGCTGCCAATAACCCCAAGGGTCTGTTTCATCAGGCAGGAATAGACAGAGAGAGGCAGTGCTCCATTTTATAACCCCTTGTGACCAGTCGCATCCCCTGGGCAGGGTTGTTGCTGGCTCTACGCCATCTAGGTTTCCTCCACTTTGAAAGAAAAATTATCTGGCCAGTTAAGCTGGTTTATGGCCTCTCTGTACTGCCCAGAATTAGCTCCCTTCCCCCCTCCATTCCCCAAGCCAAAATGTGACATAAAATCTAACAGTGAAAATTCTCAAACTATGTATGCCAAATTTTGGGGAGAGTTTTTCTTTCTCTGTGTATCTTTCTAGCTGTCTTTTCTGTGGTATTTTTCTATCTCTCACTCTTTTTAAACGCCCTATCTGTTGGATTCTAGATATATCTTGTCTAATCTATTCCAAGATGATATTTTTTAACACAATCAGGGGTGGGAGAAAGTAATTTAGAATCTTTTTAAAGAAAACAATTATCAGTGTTAAGGTTTTTTGTTTGTTTGTTTGTTTGCTTGCGTTTTTTAACATCTCTTTCTTTGTGATGTATCTGTGTCTGTATGTTACACATTCCAATACATACAACACAATAGTAAACATTGTATAAAATTGCAAAAAAGACATGACATAAAAGAGCTAATTGTTTGAGTTGACTGCACATACATCAGATGTTTTGTGCAAAAGCATTTAGAGGTGCCATCCAACTAGAATGTGGTAGTTTAAAAAGGAATGAGAGGTGCTCAAGGTAAGACTAAAAGAAAACCCAGAAGAGAGATTTTGTATCTCTTAAAGCTGCCATAGAGTATCTAATTCCATCCTGGGCAATAGTATCTGCACAGCTGATGACAGCATTCTTACAAAAATGTGTAGTGTAGTCTTAAATAGTTATGAAACTAGAGTGGTGTGATTTGTTTTGCAGAGGGTGGAGTAAGAATGAGGGCAAGGCTTACTTTTTAAATGGTGCACTTAAGGTCACGGACTGACTGGCTCCAGTCAGATTATTGCCCTTATGTCTGCAGACAAGCCTCTTAATAACTATACTGGGGCTCCCGCCCTCACAAACTGCACATGGGAAGAACAGTGCATCGTGAGGATAACGTATAAGGTTCACCCACCCATTACCACTGTAGAGGAGCCAGTGCTTTGCTCCTGGAATAGTCATCTTTACTGAGGTCATAGAAATGAGAACTTTCCCATAATTAAAGGTGAATAATAAAAAGATGTTTTTAGAAAAAGAAAACTTGCGTATAAGATTCCAGTGGGAACATTTATATGGGTTTGTACGTGTATTTGTATATCTCCCTTTTTTTTAGAAAGGTAATAAAAGCCAGGCTCCATAGAACTTCTCTGGACTGGAAATCTCTTCCTATACCTAGACTGCCTCCCCACGGCCACCTGCCAGTGTCCTAGATCCTCTGTCGGGCTTCAGGACAGGGCATGGTGCTGAAGCAGCAGAGATTGCTCTAGTAGATGACCTGTCCCTGTCCATAGACAAGGGAAGTACATCCACACTCATCCTTCTGGACATCTCTGCAGCATTTGATGCTGTTGGTCACCAAATGTTCCTGACCTGTCTCCGTGATGCTGCAGGATTGAACAGAAATGCCTCAATGTTACTATATGGCCAAACCGCCATGGCAGCAAAAAGCATCCAGTTCACCCTGCTGGACCTCTCGGTGGTATTCAATACCATTTACCAGCAGGTGCTTTTGCTTCACCTCTGAAAGGCTACCGGGGGCTACAGAAATGTCTTGAAATGGCTCAGGCTCGGTCTACACGAGGAGCTGATGTTGGTATAACTACGATGCTCAGAGATTGACTGGAGGGCTTCTCCCATTGACATAGCTACCACCTCTTAGGGAGGTGGAATACCTACACTGATGGGAGAAACTCTCCTGTCAGTGTAGGTAGCATCGTCAATACGAGCTACAGAAGCACCGCTGCAAGTGTAGACAGGCCCTCAGCGCCTTTCTCCCAGACCAAACCCAAAGGGTCATTCATGGGCTGAATGGAGAGGTAGAAAGGATTTTAGCTTTGTATTTTAACACAGTTTGAACCAATTGCTGCCATCTTCAGATTGGAATGGACTGGAAATGCAGAGTTCTTGGTTACGCTGTCAAAGTGACAGATGGAAGGACACCATGTTGCTAAAAAATAAAACATTCTCTTTCAAGCCTCAATTTTCACACCCTCCCTGTGATTTTCAGTGAGTGGTGGATGTATAAATCCAGCCAAAACACACAGTACAAATTACTTATAAGTTATTGAAAATTATATTTGGCCATGCAAAAAACTTTATTCGCATTTGCTTTGATTTTCCTCTCTCCAATATTAATTTCCATATACTTCTTCCCCGTTTTGGGAAGGATGCAAACAAAGAATGCAGTGCTGATACTAACAAAGGCAAGGATTAAACTGGTTTCAGTGAGAGCAGGAACAGGCTTAGTGTTTTATTTTCAACAAACCTTTACGCTTCACGTTAACTAAAACATGAAGTTCTCCAACACACGTGCAGTTAACATAAAACCTGCAGAAGAAATACTAGTCAAAGCTTCAGCAATGCAAGAAAGATCTAAATTTGATGTATTTAACAGTGTTCCACTTGGCATTGGTTTTGGCTATTTGTGTAACATTACAGTTCAGAAGCTATTTAATACTGCATTTTGTATCCTCCAAGCTGAATTACTAAAATGAAAGGTGTGTTTTAAGAACACTTAATTAACAACTGACTAATTAATATACAATAATAATGAATGATGTAGTAATTTAATTTAATTATGGTCGCAGTTCAAGACAATGTCAGCACCTTTCTGTGGAACTTGACCAACATGCTAGAATTATGAAATTGCTGACCTAGGCCAAGATTTTTGATTCACAATAGTGATTTTGGATGCCTCAGTTTTGGCTGTCCAAATAGAGACTTGTTAAAAGAGACTGATTTTCAAAGGGTTGGTGCTCAGGACTTTCTGAAAATCTGGCCCCTGTTAAGGTGTCCCAGGTTGTGTACCCCAAAATGAAGGCATTGAAACCACTTTTGAGAATCTTGGACTTACATTTAAAGCAGGTGTACGGCTCAGTTGACTCTGAATATTTTTTTAAAAACAGAAATAGAAACGTCCAGGGTCCAGTTTATGTTTTTTCGAGACACACACATCCCATTTTAGGCAGTTGCCAAGTATGAAAGAATGAATGCTTGTGTTTGGTAGGTTAAAAACATTGCCTGTGGTTAATTCATGCCTCAGAGCTCAAAGCTCTAAAAGTGCTGGGTGGATCATTGTGGTTTTTGAAAATTAAGGTGTTTCATTCCCCGTAGTTTCTCTGTCTGTGTGTGTCATCATTTTCAAAGCTTTTATGGCAAGCTTAAATTTAGAGTCCTCGCTAGCATTGTGGCTTTGTTGGGGCACCCTCTTTACCCTATGTGGTCATGAATTTGTGCTTCCTGTCTCGATGCAGGTTGGGTGGGGAGCTTCTTGATGAGGTAATCAGGGATGGGCAAAATAGCATCACAGATCAGTTATTTTCCATTCACATGGCTTCTAGATAGGCAAAAAGTAGGCTTAGGTAGCTAAATTAATTCAGAAAGAATAGGCCAAAATATAAGCCAAGTCAGATGTATGTCATGGGCCAGGTATTAATTTTCTGGTGATGGCAGGTGGGGGAACACAACTCTAGTATTTTTTTAAATTTATTTGGGATTTTTATTACATTGTGTCTCCCATGTTAGTGAACATGGCTCACTGGCCACCAAGATTTTCAGATCTAGGTACCTGAAGTTAGCCTGCCAATTTCCTATTCAGGCACTTAAATAAAGAGGGCCTGAGTTTCAGAAGTCAGTGGGACCTGCTGGTTGCTCAACACTTTTGAAAATCAAGCTGTTTATTTAGGTTAGGGGGCTAAATATGAACTTAGGCACCTAAGTTAGGCACCCAGGTTTGAAAATCTTGCTGTTGTCTACCTTGAGAAGTAATAGGTGCATTTGACATGCCTCCCAGACAGAAGATCTGTTAATGCACATTCATATTACTATGGTAACTAATGCTCTGTGTGTAAGCCCTGGCCAGGTCTATGCTAAAAAGTTAGGCCAAGCCAGCTACGTTGCTCAGGGGTATGAAAAATCCAGGTGGCCAGAGCACTCACCTGAGATGTGGGAGACCCCGCTCCAATTCCCCTTCTGCCAAATGTGAAGAAGGGATTTTGTATTTGGGTCTTCCAGGGTACGTCTACACCTCAATAAAAGTTGACCTAACCATGGTGTAGACAGCATTATGTCAATGAAAGAATTCTTCCATTGACCACACTACTGCCTCTTAGGGTGGTGGATTAATTACAGCGACCGGAGTACCCCTCATGTTGCTGTAGTGGTGTACACTGCAGCTGTACTATTGCTGCTTTTCTAGTGAAGACATAGCCTAAGAAAAGGATTAGGAGGAGAACTCTCTGGAGAAAAGAGTAAAGAAATCACCAAGCTCAGTGGTCTCAAAGATTTTTTTACAACGTGAAACACTTATAGGTAATCTGCAAAAGATTCCTTTAAAATTGTCTATGTGTCCTTCTTTATATTACACAGGGGAAAAAAAGACTGAAAGGTTTTGGAGTTCTTGTTTGTTTTCTTCTATGTATTATTTCTCCTTCTATATTTTTGCAACCTTAGAAATATCTGGGATGTCAATTCTGAAGAGTCTTGGTTTTGCTGGAGGACTGACTAGCCTGTATCAGAGATGTAAGCTCAGAATTCTCTTAACTGAAGTGACAGATGTGCCGAGTCTTTACCCAAGACATCTCTTCTCCCAGATGTTCATTTGGCGCTGGAATTTAAAAGATGTGAAAAAATAAAGAGTGCCAGTCTGACTAAAAATCCCCCCCCTTTCCTTCACTTGTGATAATTTCAGTAGTTTCCAGTTACCATAAAGTCTTCCAGGATAGACAAGACCAAAATTTCTAATGTTGGAAAGTGAATATGAAATATTTGGACACCACTTTGAAGGTTTAAAGCATGGTAAGTGATTTGTATTGTTGCTGTCCAGTTTCAGACAGATTCTGCCCTGGCCTGCCCCCCCAAACAAAGCTCTGACTGAAGCCAAAAAGAGTTTTTTGCATGTGTGAAGTAAGCAGGATTTGGCCCATAGTTCAGGTAAATTCAATGAAACTAACAAGATAGCAGTGCACTATTTTTTCAAGTTACAATTACATTTGCTAATTTGACTTCAGTTGTGTGAAATTTATTATTAATAAAAATCTACCACAACTCAAAAGCAGGTGTTCTAATCTGATACAATTATAAACCCTTGAATTGAAAGGGAGATTGTATGTGGGGAGATTCAGTAGCCTAACTACCAGGCTATTCTCAGTCTCTTTCTCTGGCCCATTGTCATCCATAATGGTAATTTGTAGTCACACCGCTAGGATGTGGAAGACCAAAGTTCCTTTGCCAGTGACTATTTAATTATTTAAACAAAATGGAACTGCTTCAACAGGAATGATTCAGAGAGTTATGCCCTAGAATATCCCATTGCATGACGGGTAGGGTGAATACCTGCGTTCAAATCCCTTCTCCGCATCACGCAGAGTGGGGAATTGGACCTGGGTTTCCCACATCCCAGGTGAGTGCTCTAACTACTGAGTTATAAGGGAGGCTCTGCCACTGCTGTCTGTAAAAAAACTATTTGGGTCCATTCATTTGACCCACAACAGGTTGTTGAATTTTTTTCAATTCACTGAAATTTTTTGCAATGTTTAGAGTCAGTTTGGGTTGAACTGAATTGTTTTGATTGTTTTTTGTTTTATTATTTTGGAACTGCCAGCAAACCAAAAAATCAGTTATTCACCCAGCTCTAGTCCCAAGGGCCTGTCTCTCTTCCTTCAAAGTCCTTCTCAAAACCAGAATCCATCAAAAAACAGTTCATATTTATAGCAAAAAATTTCATTGAATGTTTTTGTCATTTTTTTGTTTTTGTTTTGTTTTTTTAAAAACACCTCTACTCCAAACCTATTTCTTCTGTCAGGTCCATAGCATTAACCTATGTCAGTAAAGTGCTGTCAACACCTATTATGGAAATTCAAAATAAAATTTTAAAAGTAAAAAAGATGCTCTATGGCCAAGTTTTTCAGAAGTGACCAGTGATTTTGGATGCATCATTTTTGGGGTGCTCTGCTTGAGACACTTCAAATGTGCCTGAGTTTCAAAAAGTGCCAAGTACCCACACTCTGGAAAAAATAGTCTCCTTTTAGGTTGGGCACCCGAAAGACTGAATCACTTTTGAAAATGTTGGCCGATTTGCAGCAGCAGCATCTGTGTGTGTGTGCGTGTGTGTGCACACACACGCACTTTGCCTGTCTATTTAGACTCTAAGACCTTTGTGGCAAAGACTCCATCTTCCTTTGCATTTTGTACAACTCCTTACACAATGTTAATTCTTAACAAAAAATGAATAAATGTAATAAAAAGTGTACAAATTATGTCTGAGCCTCTGCATTCCCATTGAATGGGGCAGTGGTAATGGAAGAACCTGTTTTATGATACAAGGGGCCAGCTGCATAATAGAAAAACAAAGGCCATATTTGGATTAGTCTTGTGGCTCTGCTCCATGCTCCTTTCATTAGTGCTTCCCCCTTCCCCAACCATCCCTCAGATGGGAAAGAGACAGGACAACACTGGAGGCTTATAGAATAACAAAATCCAAAGGGGTTAGGGAGACGGTGGAAAGGATAAACAGACTCGAATGTCAGGTTCTGCCGAGTCAGCACCTGGAACGAATGTATTTTTCTATTATTGTATGCTAAGTGGGTTTGCCTTAAGAATTGCTTGGAATTTAATACTGGCATTTCCTGAGGAGCAGGTTTGAAATGAGTTTAATCATAACCAAGTGATACTCTGCTAATTTTTAAAAGGCAGCTAATTATTAGACATTTCCGTGGCCATTTGAAGGTTTTTTCATATTAAAAAAAAAAAAAAGAAGCAAGTGAGCCAGATGTTTCTTCTCAGATTACAACAGCCTGCTTGGTTTGCATGTACAAAATGGAAATAGGCCTGTTACAGTACCAGGTGTTATACGCAGCATATAGCATGACTGTTACTATTGTTTATACAGTAGTCCTCTAACTCAGTCTCAGGCTTATCCCGCCATGCCTATATCTATGGGTGTGACTGTTAGAACTCTCTCAAACAAAGTTCTCTCTGTGTAGCGAAAAACACTGCAGTAAGCTACATCACTGGAGAGACAACCCCTCATGTCACAATATACTGTAGCACCTGAAGCTTTTGCCAGCTTGGATTGCAGCTGATATGTACAAGTCTCAGTTGAGTATTACAATAAATGACTTAAGGTAAAGAAATGGCATGGGTCAATGAAAGCATGGTGAATTTATTGAGTGTTAGCATATACATTTCAGGGCTGTCTAACATTAGAAAGCTACAGTTAGGAAGCAGAAAAGAATTGCAGTGCATCTACAGACAGGTCGTATGTTTTTTGTTTGTTCTCAGAACTCTATATCCCACCATCTCTATGAAATGTTTCTCTCAGATGGAAGGGCATTCTGGGTAATAACATGTAAATGATCACACTGAGGGCTAGATTTCTAAAATTGCTCAGGGCCAACCAGATTTCCAAGGGCTCAGAAATCACAATTGAGGCCAGATTTTCAGAGGAGCTCAGCTCCCATTTGGGTCACCTAAACAAGAGCTGGATTTTCCAAAGTGCCCATTCTGCAACAGTTCACGTTGGGACACTTATGGTCAGGTTTTCAAAAGTGCTCAGCATTTATTTTGGTGCTTAAGTTGGTGCTGAGCTGTCTTGAAAATCTAGCCCGCACTGCTTCAAAAATTCTGTGTCTAATGCTGTCACAATAAGTAGCTTTTAATTTAAAAAACAGAATTTTCCCAAGCCAAGTATCTATTATGGACACTTGTTTCATCTTGTCAGAGCTTGTCAGCGTGGTACAACAATCTCCATTTATGAAGAATAGCAAAGCATGAGATAACATCAGCCCTACAAACTTATATTTCATTTATGAGAATTGTTTCAGTCATACATGCCAGGTGGTTAAGTAAATTAACATAGGATCAAACCATACAGTGTATGGGTATTTGCCCATATTTTGTATATAATCAGTGTGAAGGCTGTGGCTTTTATCCATTATATTTTGGGGGAAATCACTGATGTGTCATGAGAAAGTTTGAAAAAAATCACATTTTTTTTTAAGGTAACGATGTAGCAGCCATCATTTCCCCTCTTGTCTATGTCGATCTGCAGGTTTGGAGCCCTTGCCACACTTTCTAGCTATGCCCCTCTACCCTGCAGTTTTGACTAATGCACTGCATTACCTGTGGGGTAACCATGCTGAAGCTTCCCCTAGTGCAGATTGCACCTGACCAGTTACTCAGCAGCACCACTGAAGAGAATGAGAGCTGTTTAGGTGCTCACCCCTTTTGAAAATCAAACAAGTGCCCTAAATGTGGATTTAGGGGCCTAACTAGGCACCTACTTTTGAAAATCTTGGCACTAATTTTTACGTTTGTCTCTTTGAAGATTTCATAGTCTTACCATATAAGCCACTTCTTGCCTCGTGCTAACTGTTATGCCAGTTCCTCATTAATGTTAACGATGATTGAAGCTGTTATGGCTCCATATTGCTTGCTTTGCTATAGGAAGGAAAAGAAGTGTATCTTTGTGTGGATAGGAGGGGAACTAGTTCCTGCTGGTGTTAATTGTGTATAAGTCAGTGTAATGTTTACAGTTTGAAGCGGTATTACTCCATATTCTTGCTTTGCCTTGGGCAGGAGAGAGCAAGTCTAGTGTTAGATCAAGAGAAGGGGCAATGATCTTATGTCTCCAGTTATACACCGATGTAACTCCAGTGTTGTGAAAGGAGTTTCTCCTGAGTTACCTTGCTATTACTGAAATCAGAATCGGACCCTAGGGGCCACAACACAGCCACTGACTTTTTGTGTGCCCTTGGACAAGTCGCTTAAACACTTTGTACCTCATTTTACTCATCTGTAAAATAAATGTCATGGGTGAACTCTTGATCCAATTGAATTCACTGGGAGTTTTGCCATTGACGTCAGCAGAGCCAGGATTTCATGCAGGTGCTCTCACCTGGGGGTTACAATGTTTAATTAATTGATGCTTGTGACGTACTTTGAAATTCTTGGAGAAGCGGCACTATGAAAGTGCCGAGTACTGTATGATTATTATTGTTAGTCAAAATTTTCAAGGTAGAGGGCCAGATTTCCCAAAGAGCTCAGCATCCAGTAGTTTCAATGTAAGCGCCAAAATAAGTGGCCACTTTTTCCAAAGAGCTCATCTCCCATTTAGGCAACTAAGTGAAATGGCCAGCTCTTCATAAGTTCTTAGTACGCAGCAGCTGCCACACAGAACAAATGGGAATTGCTGGGAACTGAACGGTTTTTGTTTTTTAAATCTACATTCCTAAATGGGAGCTGAGTTCTTTTGAAAATCTGACCACAATTGTCATTGCTGACAGCCTTTGGAAACCTAGCCCTGGGTGTCTGAAGTTAGGCAGTTAAATAAGGTGCCTGATTTTCAGCTGAGCACGTCCGGCTCTTGCGGAAATCCATGTGAGCTGGGAGCTCAACATATCTTATTTAGATGCCTAAATATAGTTTTGGATGTCCCAGCTTGAAAAAGTTGGCCATTACTATTATTAATTAACTATGGGTAGATGTGGAATGAAGTGAAAATGGAGGGGAGGAAATTCTTAAAGAACAAATCAGCACTGTATTATTTTTCCCACTGGGAACAACTATGCCATTGAAAATCACAAGGGGATTTCATGACCATCTTCCAAAAGTATTCCAGGCAGAGCTTCAGAAGTGAGCCCACCTGTGTGTGGGTCAGTGAGGGACATGGGTAGCAGCAGTGCCAGATTAATGCATAAACTAACTAAACTACAGTTTAGGGCCTCACAATATGAGGGGCCTCTAAAAAAGGAAAAACTGACTCCATTTCAAATTTTATCAAAATCGATTGATAAATAAGGGAGATATGGGAAAAAGAAGATTCTTTCTTAATATAGACATTTTTGTTCAAATATGCCCAAAAATATGTACAAAAATATACACATCTGGCTACACAAATACCCTTACCCTACCTTTACCCTTCACTAATTGTTCATTATTGACAGGCCGGAGGCCAGAGCTTAGAAAAAAACAATAATTGCACTTGTAAAATTAGTATTTCTATGAGTAAGTCTATCAGTTTCCTAAGGCAGCCTTCTGTTGGCCAGCTGCTACTGGTAAAATTCTGACCGTGCCTTCATAACCTATTTAAATAAATAAATAATCTCACTGCCGATAAAATCGGGAAAAATGTGAGGACGGACACGGCAGTGTCATGAAGCAATCCTGCCAAACTCATTCTCGTATGGGACTCATCCAAGAGTGGCTGGTAATAGCCAGAAGGCCGCCATCTTTTGTTTACAGTCCAGCACGCTCAGTCGTATAGTGCCTTCGCTCCCGTTTTTCTTAGTTTTATTAAGTGTTAGTGTGTTCTAAGATACAATTGTGTATCTTAGTGTGCACGCCGCTTTCTGCTTCATCCACTTCACATGATTGAGTTTGCAGGTGATCGTCTTATGGACTTGGGTCAAGTGGATCTTGAGGAGGATATATTTGTGTTGGCTTCCCTCCGTCAGTTTCGGGAACCTTCACAGTAAATATCAAGAGTGCTGACGAAAGGATAAATAAAGGGTTTTGAGAGAAGTGAAGGAAGATATACGTATATATCAGATATTCTGAGTACTTGGTGAGCAAGTTATTTCAATCTATGTGCATATATGATTTATAGGCTATTAAAGTCTATAATAGTCATTATATTTGCTTGAATATAGGCTAGTTTTTCTCACTTTCCCAAAGCCTGTCTAGAGATTACCAGTCTTTTTTCTGGTAAATTCTTTCTTTCTCTTTCGCGCATACAGCTTGTTGTCACTGTGTGTCCAAGGTGTTTACTTGAGATTAATTAGTGGTCCTGGTGGAAACAGAGGATAGAGAAGTGAATGCAAAGAAAAAAGACTGGGGTTTTCTGCTTGGTAGGTTTGCAACGCGCAAGATAATTTTTTATTATAGGTAGTATGCTATGTAAAAATTCATATATAGACTTAAAAATCACATATCATATGCATAATACATTGTATTTTCATAGTATAGCAAAAGACAAATCCCAACAATTCATGTTTCATAGCAAAAATTAAATGAGAATAAATATTTGTAAATATATTTTATATATAGTCTGGATAAACTTTGTATTTCCCTAACAAAATTAATCAAACGTTTTTTCATTTATTCAGATGAAAAAAAGGATAGTTTTCCTTATTCATAGTGTAAAAAAAATTATATATCCTCTCTTGTTTTCTTGTGAGAACATAGACAAAATAGCACTAACTTTCACAGAAAGATCTTGGTAAAATAACACAGGTTTTCGCCATATATATATTAATAAAAATATTATTTGTTGTTGTATAGATATATAAATCTCAATATTTATAATATAAAATTTTTACTGGTTTTTTAAAGTGATTTTGCAGCTTTGTTTGAGTCTACTGGTAACAAACTGCTCAGGAGAAAGGTCATTTTCGCAACTGAAATATATCAAGAATGAACTGCAGACAACAATGCTGCAAGAAAAGCCATCTGCCCTAACTATTTTGTGCATCGAAAGTGACAAACTCCATAGCTTATCATTTGAGGACATCCTTAATGACTTTGGTCTCCAAAAATCACAAACGAAAATATTTTAAATTTCAGTGTTAAAATGTATGTGATGTGCAAACAGACATACTGCAGGTAGTACTGCTTCCATTAAATAAGCTGGTCTGTGTAACTGTAACTGCTTTTGTGTTGCTGTAGATACAAAGTTTTCATATCTACTAATTAAGAAATCATAGGTGAAAATGTTAATTTGAAACTTTTATAATGCAAACATATATTACAAGATGTGTTTTAGTTACATTATTATTCTATTTTTACAACTTCGCCTTTGTATATATACAACTATAAAGCTCTCGTATTTATATATTCAATGTCCTTTCTGTGAAAATAATAAATTCATTTTTTTATGGTATGGGGCCTCTTACACTTGACATAGTTTAGGGCCTCAGAATGTCATAATCCGGCCCTGGGTAGCAGAGCACTTTAGGAAGTGTTATTCATCATTTGGACAAGGCCTTTGAAAGCAGTTAAGATGAATTAAGACATAAACTGTTTGTTTGTAAATCGAATGCCCATATTGCATTACATTTCCTGTGGTGCCTGTTGATTCTTTATGCAGCATTATACAGTGTGTCTTTGTCTGTGAAGTTTCTTTAGTGAATTAGAAGAATTTGACTGATCTTCAATAATTTACTATTACAACAGATGCATTTCTATAGTGGCCATCATGGTAGTATCAAAGGACCTGATTTTTAAAGGTATTTAAGTGTCTAAAGATGAAGTTAGGCACCTATTGGGATTTTCAAAAGCACGTAGGCACCTAATTTGTATTAATTTCTCATTGAAATCTGGTTCTAAGTGCTTTAAGACTTCGTTATAGCAAATTATATCTCTATTTTTGTTGTGTTTATACAGCACATAGCATAATGGGGGTCCTGGTCCATATTCCTAGGAGCTACGGGAACACAAATAATGAATAATAACATGGGGACACCCGTATCTATTGTAGGCTTGGAAAACTCTCTCATTGTCCCACCCCTTAAGCATGCCCTGCTTCCTGGGACATGAGCCACATCTGTGTGTGCCGTGGGATTCGTTTGTAACTATAGAGCTTTCAGCAGTTCTTTTCATGTGGGAGGACAAGCTGATGAAAGCTGTTCTAACCAACCCTACATCCTCCCCAAGCCTTATGATCTTGCAGTGGCCCTTTCTGGAGATTTTCAAGAGTCCTCTTCCTGCACTGTGCACACAACCTCTCTACCTTGTAGGGGACAGAATTGCTTGGCAATTTTGAGAGAAACCATAGTTAAGATTTAATGCTAGTCAGAGCAGGAATTAATATTTCAGCACCAGCCAGGTGATATGGTATTTTCTACATAGCTGCTCTCCTTTTTGGCCTATAACTATGGTCTACAAGGAAAAAGAGAATACATATTTCTTGTGTAACCTAGACATGCATCACGTTTCATACTGGTGTTTTGCCTCTGTAAGGCCATGTCTACGCTACATAATTAAGTCGACCTAACTTACGTCAGCATACAGCCACAGCAGTTATTAAATCGCTTGTGTGTGTGCATGCTCGGCTCCTTGTGTCGGCAGTGCACGTCCTCACCAGGAGCACTTGTATCGATTGTATTGCTAGAGTGAGGCATTGTGGGACAGCTCCTGAAAGCCAGTAACAGTCGATGTAAGCACCGCAGTGTCTCCACTGACACTGCATCCACCTAATTACATCGACCATGATTCTATGCCAGTCGGGGAGGTGGTGTTATTAAATCGGCATAGACAGGCGCTTACGTTGGCGGGAGCCAAATTTCAGTGAAGACACTTTCGCAGCTAGGTCGACGTAAGGCAGCTTACATTGACCTAACCATGTAGTGTAGACCAGGCCTAAGGAAGTGACAAGCAACACCCCACCCACAAACATCTGATGATACATCGTAATAAGCTGTTTTGGCTGCATATGTTGTAATAGCAGAATGTATAATTGTAGCACAGTTAGTTCAACTAATGAATGCAGGCTAGTCGCAGTATGTTCATGCCGACGTTAATGTATGTAATGCCCCTGAGGATATTGATAGTACACAGTTTGAATAACGCAATAGGCAGCCCACAAGTAACTCAGGCACGCCTTCACTATATGGGCCCCTTCGTTGCACAGGCCCCATTGTTGTGAGTTACGAGCTTATCACTGTCTGTTACCCTTAGTCCTATTATCAATTTTGCATAGAGACTGAGAAATGAAAAGAAGAGCAGGATTAACTGAAGTTAGTGCCTGTTTTATAGGTGGGATTTTTTTAAGTCTATGGGCTGGCTCCTCCGCTATGATTTGGCTGCACCCTTGTGCAGCTGTGCTGGTGAAAGGCAGCTGGAAAGCCAGCCTAGCTGGCATCCTGAAGGGACACACAGGCATAGTAGTTCTTTGCCACCCCTGCCCAGCCTGTCCTCCTCACCCAACACAGGAGGTGTAGCTGAGGAAAAGAGATGTGGCCAGAGTGCTGTGCACTGCAGTGATCTCTGGTTGTAAAGATACATGCCTGGGATTAAAGGCAGCCGGGCGCAACATAGAGCAGGGTACGTCACGCTAGAGGGTAAATTGGTGCCTGGTCAGCACCAGGAACAGCCACTACCATCAAGAAAGCCATGTATGCACACCCCAGCCCTGAACACTGCTCCTGGGCAGCTGAAGATCTGGCCTACTGTCTCCTCCAAATAATTTGAAGCTCTAAACCTGGACTTTAGTGTTCGTGGCTTTCATTTATGAGGAGAGTTTTTCTTTATTTCTAGTGTAAGAAATCATATGTTGTTGCATCTCATTCAAAACAGTGCCTTGTGCTTATTTATTTCATGAGTGTATTCGCCACTGATATAATTGGGACTTTTAGTTGTAGGGAAGCCAAAAGGCAGCTCCAGATTATTACAGGTCAGAGACTAGAAATTTATTCATGTTCCATCATATGCCAAATACCTGGTCTCTACTCTGATAAGTTAGTGAAGTACTAAATTAAAGTGATACTGTCAAGCAGCCCAAGCAGTTCAAGCTCATGTAGCCCAAGGGGCACTGTCAAGTAGGCTAAGGTCACTGTCACATTGATTCAAAATTTAGATTTTATTTCATTAAAAAAAAATGATGGGGAAGCCATGAAAAAGCCAGAGAGAAAGATGGGGGAAGCATTTATTAATTAAAGTATATTCTAAGGGAAGAGCTGATTTTTGGATTTTAATCATTCACTTGAAGTGAGGCTTCTGTTCTCTCTGCCGCACAACATAAAGGCAAGGGGACATTCAATGAAACCAAAAGGTGGCAAATTCAAAACTGATCAAAGGAAATACTTTGTCACACAATGCATAATTAGAATGTAGAGCTCATTGCCACAGGCAGTAAAGATCAAGAATTTAGCAAGATTCACAGAGAAGACTGGATATTTATATGGGTAACAAGAATATCCTGAGTTATAATAGTTAATGCTAAAAAAAAGAGTATTGGAAGGGATATAAAACCTCATGTTTCAAGACTTAAAATGCTGTTACTAGTGGAGGGATTAGGAAATTAATAGGATGGGGAACAGCTCATCCCACATCTGTAGGGTTTCTTGAACTTTCCTCTGAAGCAGCTGGTGGTGTCCATAGTCAAAGATGGGATACTGGATTAGTTGGACCACGAATCTCATCCAGTATGACAATTCCTATGTTGAAAATCTAAACAAATTTGCATTCTGCTAGTGCAGTAGAGCAGAACGCAAATCTAATTTTAAGCGGGAAGTGAAACTGACCAACCTACTTTCAGTGTCTCTGCTGAGCGAAGTGCAACTAGAAAAGAAATTGAGCAAATCATTAAAAGTACATTTGATTTTTAAATTCTTTTGGTTTCGATAACCTGTTCTGTTAGTAACACAAATAATTATTTTATTGAAAGACACTTTTAGTGTTACTGTCACTTTAAAAGGAAAACAACAACTCAGTTCACTTTTGGTTCATTTTTGGTTCCCGCACCTTGGAATGGATTGGCAGATGGGCACCCCTGCACACACCTCGTATCCCTTTGCACTATGTTTTAACATCGTAACCACCATTCCTCCTCTTTTCTGCTCATTTCCTCTCTCATTTCTTCTTCTCTGATGTTTTTTTTTCCTTCTTGTGTATTTTTTCCTCTTTTATTCTTTTCTTTGCTGACTCTGCCATTCCTCCTTGGTCGCTTCAGTCACATTCCTCATTCTCCCTCCCAACAGAGGCCATGTGCTGCTGGGGGTAGGAGGGCATCCAAGGCTGAGCTGAGTGCCACAAGAGCAGGGCAGAGAAGCTTGGCCTACACCTGCAGCTCTGCACATGTGAGCTGCTCTCAGTCAGGGCCACACCAGGAGGGTGGGAAGGCAGGTGCCTTTCAAGGAATCACCTGCTGCTGTACTCACAGATGTGCAAGTACATTTACAGCTTTGGGTAAGGATGTAAATTCCACTAGCTTTTCCCACTCATGCCGATCTTCTCCATCATCCCCCTCAAAACCCACCAAACTAGTCTCTGCCTCATCCACCTCCCAAACAAGGCAATTCTCTCCTTGTTTAAAATTGTTTCTTGTACAGTTGCTTCCTTAGGAGCTGATCCTACAAACACTTACTACTGGGTTTAGTGCTTGCTTCTGTACTTAGTCCCACTGACTGAAGTGTTTGCTGGATTGGGACCTCAGATCCCAGTCCCGAACTTGACAGTGCACAATCAACTTCAGTGGAGCGTCACAAGGGTGCAGCAGCCTGTCTGCATTCTGCCAACTGCAGAATTGGGGCCTTAGTTCTTAAGGGCCTGATTCTGCCTCCTTAGTCACGCAGAGCAGTCCCTTACACCACAAGTAGTCCCATTGATTTCAGTGGAGTTAGGTATTATTCACTGTAAGGGTGGTCAGTGTGATGGGTTGCCCCCCATTTAAGGTGCCACCTGATGTATTGGGATACCACTGAGCCTGCCTGATCTGTCACCTGGGCTCCCTTTATCCTGTCTTGCTGAGCCAGGCTCTTAGGCCTCCTCTAGGACACACACAGGCAGGGCCACACCCAGCTGCAGAAAGACATAGACACTGAGATCAGCTAGGGGAAGACTCAGCTTAAGGGACATGACCCAGCACTCAGGTGCCCACCTCACTTGGAGTGCAGACCCAAAGGTATATTGTATGTCTTGTACTGTATAGAAAGATCTGCACAGCGCAAGCTCATAAGAATTCCCCCTCGCCCTCAATGTGAAGAAAGATATGCACAGCTTCTTGCCCCCAGTTAGAAATTGCACAAACCGGGTTTAATAATAAACAAAAACAAGTTTATTAATTATAAAAGGCAAATTTTAAGTGAATATAAGGGATAGCAAACAGAACAAAGCAGCTTACTAAGCAAATAAAACAAAACACGCATATTAAGCTTAAGATCTTAAAGAGACTGGTTTCAAGAAGTAATTTCTCATCCTAAATGATCTTTTAGGCAAGTTTCAGAGTTTCTGTAGCTTAGAATTCCAGTTATCTCTTCTTACAGACTGGACCCCTGTCTCAGTCTGGACTCACCCTGCCTTTTCCCTCAGGTTAGTTCCTTTGTCTCTTCAGGTATTTTCAGCAGTCTTTCTTCTTGGGTAGGCAACGGAGGCGAATTCTGTTTGCCTTACTCCCCAGCCTTAAATATGATTTACATAAGGCGGGAATATTTTGTTTCCCAAACTTGACCTCTCCCTCCTGTTAGTGGAAAATTACTATAAGTTCCAGCATAGTGTTTAATACCAAGTGACAGGACCATCTGACCTAATAGTGTCACAGCTAAGTCCCAGGAAGGACAGAAGGCGATTAGTATCTTCACAGCCTTGCAGTTTCTTCCTAATGGCCCATCAAGGCTGGTGGGGTCTGTTGTCTGGTGGGTGTCTCCAAAATATACACACAGTTGTAATTGTTACATAGTCAATATTCCTAACTTTAGATACAGAAATGATACATGCATACAAATTGGATAATCACAGTCAGTAACTTATAACCTTTCCAATGATACCTTACAAGACCCATTTTCCATAAAATATATCTCAGTTATGCCATATCCATATGATAAGCATATTTCCATAAAGAATATGGAATGTCATGCCACAGTCAGTATTTGCCCCACACTAGCTGCTGTAAAAGAAATAGAGAAGTAAGAGCAGCATGTTTTGCGGGGATGGGAAACACTTCATGTAGAACCATGATTCAGACAGATTACTCTAAAAGTCAAAAGAGTAACTTTAATGGAAAAAAGAGTAGCGCTAATGGAAAACCCTAAGAATAGAATGCAAGGTCTCTGTGTTTTATAGTCTTAAATTACCATATATCACGGCTACAGAACTTTTAGGAAACCATGACCGTTTTTTTTTATCTTGACTTGGTATTACAGCCAATAGCTTTCAATTAACTTCTTTTACTGCTCCCATCAGATGTTGGCACCTAAACAGAAGGGTATTTAATTTTGCTGAAATGTGAATGGGGATTGGTAGGAATAAAAAGTCAAACTGAAGCAAAGGCTTTTTCAGTCCATCAACCCTTGGCACATCAGCAATGTTTTATAGGGTTTATAAGTTCAGCTGTCACAATGGTACAATGAGCATTCTGATACTTCTGAAACAAATAAACACTTCCCACAATTTACAGTGCCTTAGAACATGCACAGAACAGGTAAACTAAGAGCATTGTCTTCACTTCCAGCTGGGGGGGCTGTAATTTCCAGCCTGCTGAGACATACCTGCTCTAGCTCTAGCCCATTAAATATATGGTGTGTCTACACTTCAAGCTGGAGGAGTGATTGCCAGCTCCAGGAGGCATACTCATATTACCTCTCATTGAGCTAGTGTGCATTAAAAATAGATTATAGCCACAGTGGCGCAAGCAGTGGGAGGAGCTGGCTATCTGAGTACATACCCATCTGCGACTGTAAGCACGTGTTCGGGGTGGCAAGCCCCTCCTGCCACAGCTATGCTCGACTTTTAATGATCAGCGCCAGCCTGGCAGGGCCGGCTCCAGGCACCAGCTTAACAAGCAGGTGCTTGGGGCGGCCAAGGGAGAGGGGTGGCACCTGCGGCAATTCGGGGGTGGCAGGTCCCTCACTCCCTCTAGGAGCGAAGGACCTGCTGCTGAACTGCTGCCGCCGATCGCGGCTTTTTTTTTTTTTTGGCTTGGGGCGGCAGAAATGCTGGAGCCGGCCCTGCAGCCTGGGTATCTTCTCCAGCTGGGAGAGACAGCCCCAGATTGATTCCCGTAAATGCCTGCCGAATCTAAAAATCATCCAGCATGCCAGTGGATTTCTTAATCTATAAGACAATAAGAATGCCTTGCCATTGTCTCTTGAAGGATGAATATAAAGAGCTTGATCCAAAGTCCATTGAAGTTCATAGAAAGACTCCTATTGACTTTAATGGACTCAGGTAAAGGTCCTCTAAATAATAGATGCGTGAAATATTTCCTTAACACTACATTTTCACACACAATTTAAAACAAAAACCTCATGTGAAATTATACCATCCTATAGAGCAAAAAATGTGAATGAAATATATGGTGTGAGTTTGACTCAGCCTATGAATATCTACAAATATAAGCCATCTCCTCCAGAGAGCCTTTAAAAAAAATGCTTTCATATCTCCACATGTGCAATCATGTTTCCTAGATCTATGTTTGTATATCCCTATGAAAATAATAATTTTGAAAACCTGTATGACTTTTCATTAAGAGAGATTCTCATATTAAGGGAATGTACATTTGCAAAAGCTAAACAGTAGGGGGACAGAAAGGGGGGCATTTGTGAAAATAGAACAGAAAAGAAGCAGTGCCCTGTTTAAATGTATGCTCTTCCTTTTCACCTATAATTAAGTCTTAAAATAAAATGTCAGTGCAGTATTCGAGTTAAAAAATAGCTTAAACTGCATGAAATGATTTCAATTATGAACAGACATCATTATGTTATAAATTTGTTTCAAGTATTTTTCCCTTTTGATTTGGAAAAAAGAAAGAAAAGTTCTGGTGTACTGTCAGATTGAAACCAGCTGTGGGAGGCTTGTAGGTAGATGGAGGATTTCAGGATCAAATTTGCAATTTTTTTGTTTTAATGTACAAAGGGGCTAGGAATGGGAGTAGAAGAGAGATTGTGTCTTTTACTTATATGACTCCATTTATTTTAAAGTCCTCTTATCCTGAGTCTGCTCTCACCAAATCATTTCCCTCTCCCACCCCCATTATCAGAACCCCATTTAGCTAAATGATCTTGATATCCTTCAAATATTTTAGATAAATTGGGTTGAACCCTGTATATATCTGTTTTTACCATTTGCTTTACCACTGAAGTACGGGCTTGTCTAAACACAGTTTTTGTACTGCTTTAACTAGATCTGTTCGGAAACAGATAAAGTTAAATCGGTGACATTGTGCAGTTATACAGATATAAAGCTGCTTATACTGGGAGTAGGGGAATAAGCTATACTGGTATAAGACACCTTCATCCCAGTATAACTGTGTCCACACCAGGGGATGTCACTGATTTAGCTGTACCAGTTTCTAAACTAATATTGATAAAGCGGTATGGTACAAATGCTGTGTATAGACCAGGTCTTACAGGTGGAAACGATTCTAGACCATCTGTTCCATCCCTCTCTCTGGGCTTGTGTTTCCTAACTACAGGTACTTAATACCTTTATAAAGACTAATTTGGACACTCCTCAAACACTGGATTCAGGCTACAAAAGTTTGTAGTTTACTCTAGGCTGATCTCTAGAGTGAACTTCAAATGGCAGGGGAGTGTCCAGACTAACCTTTACAAAGGTTAATTGGCTGTTAATTAGCTCAAGGTAAATAAACTGTATAAGCATACTCAGTGATGGATTGTTCCATTTTCTAGTATTTCCTAGTCCACTATAAACTTGGCTGCAGATGCTAGCAAAACCTCTGCATTGGGACATCCTTAAACTCAACAGTTTTGAAAGGAATATTTTAAATTCTCAGAAATGACCAGTTTGAAGTGTCTATTTTCCTTATTGATATTACGTATTATCATAATTTGTTACATTTCTTCATTAAGATAACTGTTAAATACGCCCCCAGTCTTCTGCCCATTGAAGTCAATGGCAAAACACCTACTGATTTAAATGGGAGCAGAAACAGGCCCTTATTCTAGCTTTAGACACATTTGTCTGACTGTTGCAACATGTTAAATTGAGTTGTGTTTGCATTTGTTTGGACTGTGACTATTTGTTTGGTTTACATTTGATGTATGAGTGTTTACTTGAAAAATCAATTAAAAGACTTATTTTAAAGTCCTGTAACTACTAAGGGAAAATATCTTGCCTTTATGCAGAAAATGCTTATGTTAATATTATCTTTAACTGAGAGAAAGGGAATTAACTAGTAAAATTGAGGATGCAGACTGCAACTTACAGACTCCAATGTGCCACATGCTGTCATTGAGAATCATTAGGTGTAAATCCACGAAACTTGGTAGAATCTATAACATTCCTGCATATAAATTTTGAAAAGAATCTACTTTAAATATTCTAATTCTTGTTATGACATCATTTGCTCTTTCAGTGTTCTTTTTTATACTATCAAAATATTTAAACTAGTTTAAAAATGGAATGGTCCAAATTCATCTTTGGTTTAATCCCCACTGATTTCAGTGAATTTACATCAGAAATTAAATTGCTGTATGGAGCATCCCAAAACTTCAATATGAAAGTTTATATTTAAAAAAATAAGTAAAACCACATAAGGATCTACAGGATCTAAAGGAAGGGTCTGATTCTCAATTACATGAAAGCCCTTTACACCATATTAGCAGTGTAAAGAGGCCTTATTAAGTGAGCATAAATAGGTCCCAAGTATATCTCTCACTTCAGCTTTCTGAATAACTTTCTCACGTGCCTGGAAACCTTGGCTCAGCGATATAAATAACAGGGAGAATCATTAGAATAATAAGAATAACAGGGACAAAATTCAGCCAGACACTGAAAAATGCTGATGTTTTATTTTTAGCTTTAAAGTTTTATTCCACAAGCACAGTTTTTCGCAGTTTCCTTTTAGCGGCCCCAGTGCGTCTTTCTCTAGTGATGGCTGTAGGCACAAACCACATCTTTTGTGAGTAATGAGTGAGGTAAGTAATCAGGGTCTGTTTTTCAGTAGCCGAGTCCACAGAGGCAAAAAGTGAGTTTTTCCAGTAGTTTCAAATCTCTTGTTGCATCATAGCATGAAGTACCAGATTAGACTTTCAACTTTTATTGTACCATATTTTTAATACAAAGTGTGCATATTCTATACACTTATAAGTTGTTATTGGTCAACAAGGTATGTTATAGAAAATAAATGATATACAATTTATTGGATGTCCTTTATAACCAATTAACACTCATTAGGCAGCGTATAAATGGAACACTAAATACGTTATATATTTTGGAATCCTCCAACATATTCTGCTAAACCAGCTATTGTTTTTCCCAAAAGCAAATGTCCTCCCTGGAAAAGGCACTGCCAGTGGCCCACTTTGTGTTCTGTCTCAGAACAGGCAGCTGGACCATTCCCACTGATTTCAGGTGCCATAATGGAACATGGAGAAGCAGATGGTTCCTCTGGTAAATTGGTCCCTATTATTTAGGACTTTGCTAAAATTACAGCACTGACATGCAGCCACTCAGGTTTGCAGAGTGTCAGTGATTCTCACCATTTGAACTCATGTGCTCCCATGTTTTGCAGTGGCTGAAATCTGTGAGTGGTTCCATTAAACCATGTAATTTCATTAAAGTCGCCCAACCGAGAGGTCACAAAGTTGCAGATCACTATGGGCAGGCCTGCGTCCACAAGAAGGGATCACAGCTTCTCAGTTTTTCAGATATGCAGAATGCTACTTCTGCCTCCTGCTGACAGCTGTGTTCCCAGGGGTAGGAAGGATGGACTAGATAGATTGCTCATGGTCAAAAGTAACTCCCCAAAGTGCATACCTTGTCTAAACATCTAAGTCAAACCCTCTCATTCATAATAACAGATTATATAGCATTTTGCACCAAGGTACAATACAGATAATTAAACAGTGCTGCTAGAGAGCAAATACGATTCTCTATGTATTTTCTAGGTCTGTCCAATAATACAGTACCCCTTTACCTGGGTGGAACCTTAACTAGCTGTCTTGCATCCAATTCTCAATCTTTATGAATCAAGGAGATAACACAGAGATGGAATCAGGATTAGATGCAGCATGTGTGGTATGGTATCATCCATAGACAGCCAATCCCTCAGATTATTGCATTTAATCAATTCCCCAGTTGGTTTCATATATACACATTGAACAACACTGAGAAATGTCCCCCTCAATGACTCCCTGCAGGGGGCCTTTGGGGTCAATGATTAAAAGCAGAGCAATGAAAAGAAAAACTGTTTCGTAAAATTATTCTATGGCCTTTGTTTCTCTGACTGGTTTCCCCATCTTTCTGCACATTCTGACATGCACTCACTGACACACCCTATGTGAAGCAACTGGAGAATATATGGGTTGTAAAAGATAGCTCAGCCGTGGCAAGCTGCAGCTGTGCATATGTGGTACACAGGTGTTTGATTTTTGTATCAGCTAGCTAGTCAGCTGCAGCCATATCTGTCTATTGTTTCTGAGATAGGAATGTGGGGGTGGTCATAGAAGCATATCAGTTGCAGATGGTGTACAGAGAAGGAGGAGGGAGAGTGGTTCTGTGATAAATCCTCTTCAGCGGATTCTTTCTTGGAAGTAGCAAGCCCTCCGAACATGCGACTGATGAGCAGCGCTTGAACAAGACACGCTGTTCTCCTGATTCTGCAGCAATGCAACTCTTGGTGTTTCTCAGCACATCTCATTTGAGTAGGTGATTGCTTTACTAGTCCAGGTGCCATTGTTACACTTAATATTTCCACACACAACACTCACTGCAAGCCCCTGACTGTTTAATGACATATTTACAAATGTGAATCTAAATGACCAAGAGCTGGTGCTGATGGGGGGACTCCAGGGTGCTCGCTGGTGCTCAGGGGAGAGGGGTGACTTAGACTTACAGCCTTAGCAATGAGTTCCAAAGGTTGACTGTGCGCTGTGTGAAGAAGTACTTTCTTATCTTTGTTTTAAAGCTGCTGCCTATTGCTTTCATTGGGTGACCCCTAGTTCTTGTGTTATGGGAAGGAGTAAATAACACTTCCTTATTGATTTTCTCCACATCAGTCATGATTTTACAGACCTCTATCATATCTTCGCTTAGTCTTTTTTTTTCCCCAAAGATGAACAGTCCTAGTCTTTTTAATCTCTCTTCCTAAGGAAACTGTTCCATACCCCTAATCATTTTTGGTGTCCTCCTCTGTACTACTTCCAGTTCTAACATACCGGTTTTTGAGATGGGGCAATCAGAACTGCATGCAATATTCAAGGTGTGGGCATACAGTGGCATTATGATATTTTCTGTCTTATTATCTGTCCCATTCCTAATGGTTCCTAACACTGTTAGCTTTTTTGACTGCTGCTGCACATGGAACAGATGTTTTCAGAGAACTATCCACTATGACGCCAAGATCACTTTCTAGAGTGGTAACAGCAAATTAAGATTCCATCATTTTGTATGTATGGTTGGGATTATTTTTTTCCAGTGTGCATTACTTTGCATGGTGTAGCAGACAGTTGGCCTCATTCTCAGTTTCTCATTAGCAAACCCAATGGAAGAAGGGTAGTGAGCTTCCAGATTTGGGACCCAGTTCTGCATTGAGCACCAGGGACCTTGGAAAAATTTGTGGGAAAGAGCAAACATATCCTGATCATAGAATTGCTGTGGCCTAGTTTAACAATGTGTTGTTATTTATATAACTCCCAAAGTTCCTCTTTTGTCAATACTTAGCACAAGCCTCCCTTTAGCTAGCGAGCCTGTTTTGAATTCTTTCCCCTTTAAAAAAAAACAGTGTAAATAATAAGAAGAAACTTTTGTAAACTCAAACTAGTTTTATGAATCCTCACAACACAGCTTGAGGGACCTGTAAACCCTACAAATCCATTGCTTCATCCCTCTAATTAAAACGAAATTAATTCTGCCAGGCTTTTCTTCTAGAAAAATAACAATGTTAATGGAATTAGAAAAAAATTAAACACTGTACCATAGAAGGTGAGGTCATTACAATGATTTATTGCTCCACAGTTTTTTTTTCTCCACTGAATATATGTTTTATAAAAACACAGAAGTTCCTGTGGTGTATTGGTGGATGTTTTCTCTCGGTGTAGGACTTCTTATCTTGGAGTTATGGTTTCTTGCCTGCAGTATAGAAGCTTCCATGGAAAGTACATGTTTCTTACCAAATCCATGAACAAACAGGCAGGCACACACTTGCAAACCCACTGTGACAAGCTGATGCACGAATCACCCTGGGGCTTGCACCTCTCTTTTGCAAAGAGGACAGTGTTTTTTTATTTGACTGTACCTATGCATTTGATGCTTTAGAATGAAGAGGGATTTAAACGAAAAAACTTGGCTGGGCATTCTTATTGGACTTGAACTCCTTTGCAATGTGTAACAAAGTAGGGGCCACTTCTCTCTTAAGGTAGAAAAGCTTTTCTTTATTATGTTCTCTGTATTATAGGATGGTGTAGACGTGTTTTGGTGAGAATTTATGGCTTATAAGAAGTTGACAGACCTGAAGATTAGGCTCCCTGTTTATTCACAGAACTGGTACAACACCACTAACATCGCTACTCACCCAATGACCTCTTTGCTGTGACTGTTCACAAGGGTACTGCATAAATGAGCTCTTTCCTCAAACTCCCCAGCATCCCTGTGTGTACACACGCTTGGTGTATATGGGGAAGAAAGAATTGTCCTCCTTTAGATGTTATATAATAAATTTTATCTTTTCATTTATAACCTAATTTTGTTTTAGCCATCAAAGGAAGATTAGAAGGTCCCTTAGGTGAACAAGCCAGATTGCCAGTAAGAATACCAATTAGTGATAATTTTCATATTGGTTTTATGTGATATGGATACAGTTGATTGAGCTCATGTCAATTGGGACACGTAACAGTCTATCCATCCAGGCTTTTATACCATGCTAAGCATTGTCATATCTGAGAACCCATCATAAAATTGCACCAACTTTCAATAACTACCACTGTAGGCCAAGTTTGAACCAGTGACCTGTGGTAGATTCCAGTGAGGCTTTAAGCAGGGGCAGCAATTGGCCTGAGTGATTGTAGGGGACTGGGCAGGGCAGGGATTTTCTCTTACTTTGGCTGTACAGCTCACAACACTACTGAGCCAGGTCTTGGTTGGGGACTCTAGAGGCTTCTGTAATACACCCAATGAATAATCAGCAAACCAAAACTCAAAGGAAAAGCAAGAGGCATTTGATAAAATACTTTCACAGTAGTTTCGAGAGTAGATGCAATGAAAATAAATAAGGGCCTTGGATAGGCAGAAAAACAGTATTTGTTTGCACAAAAAGTTTCATACTCAAAGCAAATGTTTGGCATGTCTGAAAGACACATTTCCCTAGGAAGGTGATCTTCAAAGTTAAAGCAAGTCTTCATAAAAGATCTCACTGTGTAAAAATAAAAATCACCCAGTCCCAGCACATACATTTACTAAGAATTTTCAGCACTTCAGTTTTTACCATTTGACAAGAAATCACTAAGAGAACTTAACTAGCAATTAGCAAATGAAGGCAAGTCACAGAACAGTAGAACTGATTCCTCCAGAGACTTTTGCATGAGGCTAGTTTGTGATCTGTTGTCATTCTGTCAAAAGTAGGGTAATTCAGATTCAGAGGTTTGGTATGTTAATTACATGCAACTTCATTATGTCCTTAAACTCTAGGGCCTGAGTCTTATTGACACCAAGGCCCTTTTACATCACTCTGTATGTCAAAGGTCCTTAAAGTGAGCATAAATGTCATGTTTACACTCACATTAAGGCCCCTTCACACTCCCAGGCAGTGTAAAGGGGCCTCAGGGTAGATATACTGTACACTGGTGGTGTAATTTCTGGCACCCGCTCTGATCAAACTAGCATACTAAAAATAGAATTGCAGCAATGGTGGTGCAAGTAGGACATAGGGAAGGGTAGGAGAGATGTCCTGGAGGCCAAATTTAGGCTGCTAGGGAAGAGACTGAAATCCAGGACCTCTATGGTGGCATTCTCAGAAATGCTCCCAGTTCCACGCGGAGGGCCAGGTAGGCAGGCAGAGCTTCAGAGTCTCAATGCGTGGATGAGACGATGGTGTAGAGAGGAGGGGTTTACTTTCATTAGGAACTGGGGAAACTTTGGGGATGGGGGGAGCCTATACAGGAGAGATGGGCTCCACCTAAACCAAAGTGGAACCAGACTGCTGGCACTAAACATTAAAAAGGTTGTAGAGCAGTTTTTAAACTAGGAGATGGGGGAAAGCCGACTGCTGCAGAGGAGCATGTGGATCGGACAGAGACTTCTCTTAGGGGAGAGTCTAATGATAGAGAATCTCCAGGTTATAGTCAGGAGCAGAGGATGGAGGAGGATAATGTAAGGGCCAGATCAGATGATAAACATTCACATAAAAAAGAATCTAACACATCAGAAAAGGGCAGACAAATAAACAGTGACAAGTTTTTAAAGTGCTTGTACACAAATGCTAGAAGTCTAAATAATAAAATGGGTGAACTAGAGTGTCTCGTGATAAAGGAGGATATTGATATAATAGGCATCACAGAAACCTGGTGGACTGAGAGCAATCAATGGGACACAATCATTCCGGGGTACAAAATATATCGGAAGGACAGAACAGGTCGTGCGAGGGGGGGAGTGGCACTATATGTGAAAGAAAATGTAAAATCAAATCAAGTAAAAATCTTAAGTGAATCCACATGTTCCATAGAATCTCTATGGATAGAAATTTCATGCTCTAATAAGAATATAACATTAGGGATCTATTATAGACCACCTGACCAGGAGAGTGATAGTGATGATGAAATGCTAAGGGAAATTAGATCAGGACGAAATGCAAAGATAAAATTTCTCGATACTTTAAATGACTGCTTCATGGAGCAGCTGGTACGGGAACCCACAAGGGGAGAGGCAACTCTAGATTTAGTCCTGAGTGGAGCACAGGAGCTGGTCCAAGAGGTAACTATAACAGGACCGCTTGGAAATAGTGACCATAATACAATAGCATTCAACATCCCTGTGGTGGGAAGAACATCTCAACAGCCCAACACTGTGGCATTTAATTTCAAAAGGGGGAACTATGCAAAAATGAGGGGGTTAGTTAAACAGAAGTTAAAAAGTACAGTGACTAAAGTGAAATCCCTGCAAGCTGCATGGGCACTTTTTAAAGACACCATAATAGAGGCCCAACTTAAATGTATACCCCAAATTAAGAAACACAGTAAAAGAACTAAAAAAGAGCCACCGTGGCTTAACAACCATGTAAAAGAAGCAGTGAGAGATAAAAAGACTTCCTTTAAAAAGTGGAAGTCAAATCCTAGTGAGGCAAATAGAAAGGAGCATAAACGCTGCCAAATTAAGTGCAAGAATGTAATAAGAAAAGCCAAAGAGGAGTTTGAAGAATAGCTAGCCAAAAACTCCAAAGGTAATAACAAAATGTTTTTTAAGTATATCAGAAGCAGGAAGCCGGCTAAACAACCAGTGGGGCCCCTTGATGATCGAGATACAAAAGGAGCGCTTAAAGATGATAAAGTCATTGCGGAGAAACTAAATGGATTCTTTGCTTCAGTCTTCACGGCTGAGGATGTTAGGGAGATTCCCAAACCTGAGTCGGCTTTTGTAGGTGACAAATCTGAGGAACTGTCACAGATTGAAGTGTCACTAGAAGAGGTTTTGGAATTAATTGATAAACTTAACATTAACAAGTCACCAGGACCAGATGGCATTCACCCAAGAGTTCTGAAAGAACTCAAATGTGAAGTTGCGGAACTATTAACTAAGGTTTGTAACCTGTCCTTTAAATCAGCTTCTGTACCCAATGACTGGAAGTTAGCTAATGTAACGCCAATATTTAAAAAGGGCTCTAGAGGTGATCCCGGCAATTACAGACCGGTAAGTCTAACGTCGGTACCGGGCAAATTAGTCGAAACAATAGTTAAGAATAAAATTGTCAGACACATAGAAAAACATAAACTGTTGAGCAATAGTCAACATGGTTTCTGTAAAGGGAAATCGTGTCTTACTAATCTATTAGAGTTCTTTGAAAGGGTCAACAAACATGTGGACAAGGGGGATCCAGTGGACATAGTGTATTTAGATTTCCAGAAAGCCTTTGACAAGGTCCCTCACCAAAGGCTCTTACGTAAATTAAGTTGTCATGGGATAAAAGGGAAGGTCCTTTCATGGATTGAGAACTGGTTAAAAGACTGGGAACAAAGGGTAGGAATTAATGGCAAATTCTCAGAATGGAGAGGGGTAACTAGTGGTGTTCCCCAAGGGTCAGTCCTCGGACCAATCCTATTCAACTTATTTATAAATGATCTGGAGAAAGGGGTAAACAGTGAGATGGCAAAGTTTGCAGATGATACTAAACTGCTCAAGATAGTTAAGACCAAAGCAGACTGTGATGAACTTCAAAAAGATCTCACAAAACTAAGTGATTGTTTTGGCAAATGAAATTTAATGTGGATAAATGTAAAGTAATGCACATTGGAAAAAATAACCCCAACTATACATACAATATGATGGGGGCTAATTTAGCTACAAGAAGTCAGGAAAAAGATCTTGGAGTCATCGTGGATAGTTCTCTGAAGATGTCTGTGCAGTGTGCTGAGGCGGTCAAAAAAGCAAACAGGATGTTAGGGATCATTAAAAAGGGGATAGAGAATAAGACTGAGACTATATTATTGCCCTTATATAAATCGATGGTACGCCCACATCTCGAATACTGCATACAGATGTGGTCTCCTCATCTAAAAAAAGATATACTGGCACTAGAAAAGGTTCAGAAAAGGGCAACTAAAATGATTAGGGGTTTGGAATGGGTCCCATATGAGGAGAGATTAAAGAGGCTAGGACTCTTCAGCTTGGAAAAGAGGAGACTAAGGGGGGATATGATAGAGGTATATAAAATCAGGAGTGATGTGGAGAAAGTGGATAAGGAAAAGTTATTTACTTATTCCCATAATACAAGAACTAGGGGTCACCAAATGAAATTAATAGGCAGCAGGTTTAAAACAAATACAAGGAAGTTCTTCTTCACGCAGCGCACAGTCAACTTGTGGAACTCCTTACCTGAGGAGGTTGTGAAGGCTAGGACTATAACAGCATTTAAAAGAGAACTGGATAAATTCATGGTGGTTAAGTCCATTAATGGCTATTAGCCAGGATGGGTAAGGAATGGTGTCCCTAGCCTCTGTTTGTCTGAGGATGGAGATGGATGGCAGGAGAGAGATCACTTGATCATTGCCTGTTGGTCCACTTCCTCTGGGGCACCGGGCATTGGCCACTGTCGGTAGACAGGATACTGGGCTAGATGGACCTTTGGTCTGACCCGGTACAGCCGTTCTTATGTTCTTAAGTTCTTAAGTGTGGAATGGGCTAACTGCTCTGAGTATGTATGTACCTAGGGTCTTGGACAGGATCATATTTGGGGCAGCTAACTCATCCCACTGCCCGGACTGCCATGGTTCTAATTTTAGTGTCTCAGTTTTCTTATCTGTACAATGAAAGTAATTCTGACCTCTATTTTAAAAATCTGGGGATGAAAAGTGCCATGTAAGTGCAATGTGTTGTTATAATGTTAGGAATAGTTACAGTCATAGTGACAGAAAGTAGAAAATATTGTGTACGGATGGAGGGTAGAAAAAGAAAAATGCAATATTCTTGCAGGCTAATTAATTATAGTCATGGTGTAACACAAGAATGCAGTAATTAGGAAAGGGGATGGTGGGAAAAGTTTAGAGCAGAGATCTGCCTGAGCCTCAAAATTCACATTTGGATATAGTCATACCCAAATGTCATGGAAGTTCAGGTCCATTTTTTTTGGTTCTGACCCATCTCTGGTTTAAGGTCCATTATAAGATAGAGTATGCTTTGTACAGTTTACTGCTCCCTCTATCGTATCCTCCTTATTTAAAATGCTATGTTGACAATTTGCTGTATATCAAGTAACACTAATTAACAGCCAAGAAGCAGATTAGAACAATAACTGCTCTTTACTGATAGCTGTATTCAACATCATGAGTATGAGATCTAGAGTTCACTGGCTAGTTCAGGATCTCCAGCCATACAACTCCCCTGTAGGATATTGAATAACAACAGAGGCAGTCAACGAAGTGCAGAGAGAAGCATTACATCATCACAACGCTTTCAATGACTTAACATAACCCAAGAGCAGAAGGCAGCTACCTGGCCACTACTGAAAGCTACTGATTAACTATTTCCTGAGTGTGCCAACCCCTCCCAACCACTCCAAAACACAGTTGTGTTGACAAAGGCCCAAGATAGACAAGTGCCTTGCATGAAGCCATATAGCAGACTAAAGGTTCGTCTTCGATTTATACATCTAGGAATTTATACTTATCATTACAGTATCTGAGCACCACACAAACTTTAATGTATTTACCCTCACAACACCTCCCATGAGCTAGGGCAGTGCTATTATGTCCATCATACAGATGGGGAACTGTGGCACAGAGAGATTATGGACCAGACTTTCAAAGGTATGTAGGCACCTAAAGATGCAGATAGGCAGAGCCAGATTTAGGGGCAGGTGACCGTCTGGGATGCCAGGCTTGGGGAGCACTGAGCTCAGGCTGCTGTTTTTGTTGTTAGCGATAAAAGGGAAAGTAGAATGTTTGAAGTAAAATGTTTCAGGTATTCTGTATGTGGATTCATTTTTCACCAACCTTCTAGAATGTTCTTGACCTTTGTAGAATCTCGTGGAACCTTCCAGACTTTCTGAGAACTACATTTTCCTAAAACCTCCTAAAATGTTGTCAGCCAGCCATTTAACAAATGGATATAGGGGATGCCAAAGATGCTCCTCTCCTGGGGCACCATTTGGTCTCGGGCCAGCCCTGCAGATAGGCACCAACAGGGATTTGATTTCAATGGGAATTAGGTGCCCAACCTTCTTAGGTGTTTTTAAGAAATCCCACTAGGCACCTATCTTTATATACCTAAATACCTTTGAAAATCTGACCCTAAGTGACTTGTCCAATGTCACACAAAGTCAGTGGCAGAGCCAGAGTCTGAACCATAGGCACTGACTCCGTGGGTGTTCCAGGGCTGGGGCACCCATGGAAAAAAATTAGCGGGTTCTTAGCACCCACTGGCCGGCAGCTCTCCCTCCCCGCCAGTGCCTCCTGTCTGCCAGCGGCCCAGCTAATCAACTGTTCTCTCCCAGAGCCTCCCGCCTGCTGTGATCAGCTGTTCCATGGCGTGCAGGAGGCACGGGAGGGAGAGGAGGAGCAGGGACCGGGCATGCTTGAGGGAGGGGGTGGAACTCGGTGGGAAGAGGCGGGGCAGAGGTAGGGCCTTGGTGGAAGGGGTGGAGTGGGGGCAGGGCCTGAAGCGGGACGGGAAGAGGCAGGGCGGGGGTTGGAGCTTGGGGGAAGGGGTGGAGTGGGGGCGAGGCCTGGGGTTGAGCCAGGGTTGAGCACTCCTGGGCAAAGTAAAAAGCCAGTGCCTGTGGTCTGAAGACAGGTCTCCTGAGGTCCAGTGCAGTGCCTTACCTGCAGCCCCATCTTTCTTGTCAGGAGCAGCCTGGCTCTCAGTTCTTTATCCTAACCATGTGGCTTCCATTATAGATGTATATATTTTGTTTGATTCAAATGCCCACCCTCCTCCCCAGGTATCCAAGTCTTAGCTGTCCTTTACCACCCACTAGGTTCCCTGTTCTATCCTATCAGCTTTTCTTTGGGTACGTTCAATTTATTTTTTTAAGTGGAGCAATCTGTCTTTTTGCTTCAGCCCCAAGCTGTTCTATGAGGAGAGCCACAGATGTAGCCTGCCTGCATTCACTCCTTAGGGTGCAGTGAAGTTCAAACGTGCGGGGGGGGGGAATGGAAAGTCAAATCAGAAGTGAAACTGGGCAAACTCAGACTGGAAACACTTCAGAGAATTCATAGAAAGTAAATAGAGAAAAGAAGGAAGGAGAAAAAAGATTTAGGGAGAGACTCACTGTTGGAAACTGAACACGCAGCACTGGGCCATGGTCCTTGATGGATGTGTGCAGATCATACTGTAGGCTCATCCCCTGGCATAAAAATACTAAACTTTTCAGGTGTTTCCCATTGAGAGACAGCCACTCCTGGCCAACAGCCTTCAACTGTCGGGTAAAATATGTGCTTTTGAATACACTGAAGTGTCTGCCATGGATTCTATACAAGCCGCTGCAAAGTTTCCGCTATAGCAAGTAGGCATGTAATGTAACGACTTTCACAGCAGAGATGTGAAATTACTGAATTGTTGCTTACTGGGTTTGTGAAACAGCAGATGAGCATCCTTGCATCCTGGTAAATGTGGTGGTGTTGCTGTCACACACCTTTGTAAATGAGATGCATTCATTTCTGGAGCTTGTGAAGAAGCTGCACCTACTCCTACTCTACCAGCCTGGATGCATTTTGGGCACTATGGGGTAATCCATCAGCTAAAACATTTTCATTGCTTCCATGTGATAGGCACATATGTAGTGGTCATCTCCAGAGTGAATGCAGATGTGGGAAGTGGTGGAGTTTTCTATATCATACAATGTTTAAACGTTATCAGGCATCCAATCTGAAAAAATCATAAAACCACAAAAAGGGCCAGTAGAAATATAGTTTAATTTTGACCAAAATTGCAGAAAGCTTCTAAATACAATTGATAATGCAACTATGTACTCAAAATAATACTATAAGAGAAAGTTTGGGAAATATATGCCAGGTGATATATTTTATGCATTTTCTTGTACTTTTTTGCCTTCATCAGATTAGATGCCAAATAACATTTAAACATTACATGATATAGAAGAATTGCACCAGTCCAGCATGTGGTAGCAATGAAACTTTTCTAGCTGATGGGTTATCCTAACTCATTAACCCTAATCCTTTTTAAATCTGGCTGGTAGATTACCTGGAAGAGCTAACCATGAAAGCCATCTGCTGTATATAACTGTGGCTCATAATCTTTCTTGGATCACATTGTTCATCATAGCACTGTTGCTGTAGTTTTAAAAATCACTAAATGCTGACTTGGAAGCCAGAAATATCCCTGAAGGATCATTTTTAAAAATTCTGGTTCATGCTCATAAAAGTAATATTTTAATCTCAGACTCTAGCACAAATTTCCAGAAAAAAACAGTCCCTTAAAACAATGCTACTTTATTTTGTATTTTCCATTAGCAGTCAAAATAATTCCTCAAACTGAGAAATAGTTTGATTAGAGTTTTTTCTTTTTATTGTTTCTGCTTGTGTGTGCATGTGTCACTTACTGAAGAAAAGTCTACTCTCAAAGAAGTGCGTTTTTCATTTGGTTCTGAAGCTGATGAAGGTTCCTTCTCCATTCGTCACTCTTGTAGGCATGAGTTCCATCATGTAGTTTCAGCTCCTGTGAAAGTTCTGACTCCTGCACTCTGGCTCTCCTCTTATTGGGGTGACAATTTTTGGGTGCCTGTGGAACGTAGCCATTTTGGGAGGTCGTGGCTGCTGGGAGAGAGACAATCACTCAGGCAGGGCCAATTGCATGGAGGACTATGAAAAGCAGAAGTGAGGCCTTGAACTGGACTCAGTATTCAATGGAGAGCCAGAGCAGAGAGAGGATCACTAGGATGATGTGTTCATGGTGACTTGTGTTGCTAGGCAGATGAGTTGCTGAACCTTCTTCAGGGTAATTGGCTTCAGCCCTAGATAAAATGAGTTGTAACAATCAAGCCTGTAGCTGGCAAATGTGTGGATTACTATAGTCAAGTCTAAGTCCACTGGTAAGGTGCACACAGCCTTCTAGTTAGTCGCAGATGGAACTAGGTGCTTTTTTCTGCCATGGCTATTTTGACATGCAGTAACATCACGGCATTTTGTGGAGACAGATCGGGAATAACTGGCGATCAACAGTATCGAATGCCACAGAGAGGTCCATCAAGATGAGCATGGATGTATTTCCCATCTCTACGGACAGGAGGAAGTCATCCACCACAGCAATCTCTGCTGTCTCTATTTCATTCCCTGGCTTAAAGCTTCACTGAAAGGGATCCAATATATTAGTAGATCATGGGTGGCAATGGAGGGTATTTTTTTCTGGTGTGTCATTTAGCAATGATACATTTGAAATAGTATCTTCCCATCTATAATAGTCAGTACTTGATGCGTCAGGCAAAAGCCAAAAATGCACCTTGCAAAATGTGCAATGTAATGTTGTGCTATCTGAGGGAAATTTCTTCCTGACCCCCACTTCTTTACCTCCCAGCAGATCTAAGCAGACTCTGGGTGGAGTGCACACAGCTGCTGTGGTGTGCGTTCTCCTCTCACACTCACAGAGTAATTCTGGCTGAGACAGATGGAATGCTTCCAGGGTTCAGATCCTGCTCAATACCCTACCAGTGGGGACTGTGACTTAAGAGTCAGAAGATAGCCCTTAATGTGGTCAATCTGATCAGTGATCCCTTTATCAGTGTTTGTGAAGGGTCCTTGAATGGGTATTACTAGATCCGGTTGGAATTTTCCAACTAAATGGTTTTTCATTGGAAAATATCAATTTTTCCAAACCAAAACTTTTCGCAGGAATGTACTGCTTTCAACACCACTTTTATTGGGCAAAGTTTCTTGGGTCCTAGATAGAATTTCTGGTCAAAGAGACAGGGAGAATTCCAGCCCCTCAAAACCAACAGGGGCATCCATCTGAGATGTGAGAGATTCAGGTTCAAGTCTCTGTTCTATGGATTTGGAGTCAGGGATTTGAAGGTGGGTCTTCCACATTCCAGGATCTTCTTTGGGGCCTGTGGCTTCATTCCTAGAGAAAATGAACTGTAACAATCAAGTCTGGAGGTCACATATCAGCTATAGAGTCAGTGTCTGTCTGACTCAATTAATATTAAATTAGTGATACAAAGTGGAATATCTCCAGCACGAGAGATCTGCCACAAAATAGCCAATAAGCCATTGCTTAGGGCAGATGACAGGCCTGCCACAAAATAGCCAGTAGGCCAGTGGTTAGGGCAGATGTGGGAGAACAATATTCAAGTCCCTGGTCTGAATCAGGCAGAATAGGAACTTGCGTCTTGGTTTCCCACCTCCCAAGTGAGTCTACTAACCGCCAAACTATTGAATGCAGGGGGGGTTGCTCTCTCTTGTTTTTTCACAAAAATACGTTGAAAGATCTTGGGTTTGTCCTGATGCAGAACAAGAAAAAAATTGAAATCTTGAACATTTGCTCAGGATTGGAAAACTCTTCCCTGCCCAGCTCTGGTTATGACAGAACAAGGATCCTTCTCATGCTCATCAGATTTATGATCTGAGAGTGTGAGTCAGGCCCGGTCTACACTACGGGGTTAGGTCAAATTTAGCTGCGTTAGGTCCATTTAAAAATGAATGCGTCCACACAACCAACCCCATTCGGTTGACCTAAAAGGCTCTTAAAATCGACTTCTGTACTCCTCCCCGGCGAGGGGAGTAGCACTAAAATTGACTTTGCTGGGTCAAATTTGGGGTAGTGTAGATGCAAATCGATGGTATTGGCCTCCGGGAGCTATCCCAGAGTGCTCCATTGTGACAGTTCTGGATAGCACTTCGAACTCCGATGCACTAGCCAGGTACATAGGAAAAGCCCCGGGAACTTTTGAATTTCATTTCCTGTTTGGTCAGTGTGGCGAACTCAGCAGCACAGGTGACCATGCAGTCCCCCCAGAATCGTAGAACGTAGAATGTTTCTACGCTCCCCCTATCATCTCTGTCCCTCAGGTTATCGCAGATTAGAAGGCGAAAAAAACGCACTCGCGATGACATGTTTTCCGAGCTCATGCAATCCTCCCACACTAATAGGGCACAGCTTAATTCAGTGGCAGAGGCCAGGAAAGAATTAAGTGAGTGCGAAGAGCGAAGGCAGGATGCGAAGCTGAGGCTAATGGGGGAGCAAACAGACATGATGAAGCATCTGTTGGAGCTGCAGGAAAGCCAACAAGAGCACAGAGCTCCGCTGCGTCCACTGTATAACCGCCTACCCTCTCCCCATGTTCCATAGCCTCCTCACCCAGACACCCAAGAATGCGGGGGGGAGGCTCCGGGCACCCAGCCGCTCCACTCCAGAGGATGGCCCAAGCAGCAGAAGGCTGTCATTCAAACAGTTTGATTTTTGGTGTGGCTACAGTAAGCAATGTGGCCTTGTCCCTTACATCCTCCACCACCCCACCCAGGCTACCTTGTCCTTTATCTCTTTTTTTTTTTTAATTAATAAAGAAAGAATGCATAGTTTCAAAACAATAGTTACTTTATTTCGAAGGGGGGAGGGTGGTTGGCTTACGGGGAATTAAAATCAACAAAGGGGGTGGGGTTTGCATCAAGGAAAAACACACACAACTGTCACACTGAAGCCTGGCCAGTCATGAAACTGGTTTTCAAAGCCTCTCTGGTGCAACAGCAGTGGTGACTGTGAGCTGAGCAGGCTCCATGCTTGCTGTGGCATGGTGTCTGCACGAGTAACCCAGGAAAAAAGGCGCGAAACGATTGTCTGCCCATTGCTTTCACAGAGGGAGGGGCGACTGACGACATGTACCCAAAACCACCCGCGACAATGTTTTTGCCCCATTAGGCATTGGGAGCTTAACCCAGAATTCCAATGGGCGGCGGAGACTGCGGGAACTGTGGGATAGCTACCCACAGTGCACCGCTTTGTAAGTCGATGCTAGCCACGGTAGTGAGGACGCACTCCGCCGACTTAATGCGCTTAGTGTGGACATACGCAATCAACTATATAAAATCGATTTCTAAAAATCGACTTCTATAAAATCGACCTAATTTCGTAGTGGAGACATACCCTCAGATAACCCCTTCCCCTTTTTGCTGATGTTGTGGTTACCCATAGTGGGCGGCCCTGCTCCTTTCTTTCTAAACAGCTTTGGGACTGCAACCCAAATGCATAACGAGCCTCCAAAGCTTCATTTCTGGCAGATATTTCCCACTGCGTTCCCCTGAGGTGCCCCATAAGTGTGTAGGAACTTGTGCTTTTCCCTATGGGCTTTAAAAAGCAACAAAGAGTCCTGTGGCACCTTAAAGACTAACAGATGTATTGGAACATAAGCTTTCGTGGGTGAATACCCACTTCGTCAGACGCATGTACTCACCCACGAAAGCTTTTGCTCCAATACATCTGTTAGTTTTTAAGGTGCCACAGGACTCTTTGTTGCTTTTTACAGATCCAGACTAACACGGCTACCCCTCTGATACTTGACACCTATGGGCTTTGCGGTTTTTGAGTGTAAAGTTAAAAACACACCCATGAAAATGACACTTGGACCTTGGTAGCCTTAGAGAAGGAAGAGCGAATTCCCTGTTTTATGAAGGATAAAGAATGCATAAAAGTTTTAGAAAGAGGGCCCTAATTGTTTTATGTTACCATTAACTTCCAGCTTTCAGCATCATTAACTGCAGAATGGAAAAGCTACTAACTTTCAGGGCTATAAATTAAACCCAAGAAAAACCTTATGTTTATTGAAAAAGTAAGGACGGCTGCCAAAAAAGGCCGCCTCTCTTGAGAGCAGCAAAGATTTGAAAGCAGGAGCAGATTTACCCTGAAACATACCATGCCGTGGCACAGGGTCCCCAATGACAGGGGACCCCAAAACATAGGCATGGGAACTAGGGGCGCGGGGGGTGCTACAGCACCCCCACCTTTTATGTGGGGCTCCGCTGCCGCCCCATGCCCGAGGTCCCGGCTGCCACCCCGCACCCAGGGCTCTGCAGGCTCCACTGCCGCCCCTGCGCCCAGGGTTCCAGCTGCTGCCCCAGGCCACTTATATTAAAACATATTGTTAGGAGCACAGAACCGCCCGGGCTCCTGGGGAGACAGGGAGGTGCCCAAACCCGGCCACTGGGGCTGCAGCGCAGCCGCAGCGGCTAAGGGGGATCGCAACCACCTGCTTTGCAAGGACCCAGTGGCCAGGGGAAGTGAGCAGAGATCAGCGCACGGAGGCAGCGGGGCACTCGGGTGGCCGCCGATGGAGCCGTGCCTCCCCCTCACCTCCAGGACAAGTGGGTGTTCATCCCAGGTGGGTCTCTGCCCGCTTCTCCAGGCCGGCCAGCATGGGGTCACCAGGGTGCCCGAAGCTGTCCTCGGCCAGGAAGATCTTGGTGTCTTCTGCCTCCTTCTCCAGCCCCATGGCAGCTCCACTCATGCGCTGCCTCCAGGGCGTCCGGCGTCTTGGCTGCCGCCCGGGGCTCTGCAGGCTCTGCTGCCACCCTGCGCCTGGAGTCCCGGTTGCCGCCCCGTGCCCAGGGCTCTGCGGGCTCGGGTGCTGCCCCACTGGCTGCCTGGAGAAGCGGGCAGAGTCACGGGTGGGCTGAACACCCACCTGAAGGTGAGGCGGGGACATGGCTAATGGTACAAACAACATTTGGAGAGATCATTAAGTGGTGCACCGAGACCCTCAGCAATTTTCAAGTGGTCTGTGAGAAAAAAGTTTGACTACAAAAACAATCAAGGTACCTCACTTTATTTTCATTTACTTCCTATTACTTATAATATAGGAGGAGTATGAAGAAAAACAGAATGAAAAACGGGGGTGAGGGGAGGGAGATAAGAGAGAATGTTCTTTTTCTTGGCTGGGTCCCGAGGAGGGGGAAGTCCCAAAAATGAAGCTGTGCACAGGGGCCCACTAACTCTAAATCCGCCACTGTTTGAAAGTACATCTCTTTGTTATCCTCACTGGGCCTGACAAGGGAAATGAAGAATGAAACAAAAATACCCTTGCTCTTTCATGACAAGGTGGTGGGGCCTGTCATTCTAAGAGACCTTTTGAACACATCCCACATGTATTTGGGAACAGATGCTCGAAACTACAGTAAATAAATGGCTGGTGTATCATCTAACCCTGGGACAGCCTTAGCGTTCTTGGCCTCCTTAGCTGACATATGACGGACACTGAAAACTAGGAAGCCTTCCTCTAAAGCTGCTAGTAACCTTGCCAAAGCCCAAGTGGAATAAAATAAATATGCTTTGCACTGGTTAAAATCAGCACACGACAGCCAGTTTTGCTGTTCCTGCAGGACACTGCTGTGTCAAATACCAGTAAGTCCCAGGTCAAGCATGGATTTTTCAATGCTCTCCTAACTAGGGAAGAGCATTTCTGTATATGTAGCATATTCTTTCTCACAGTGAGAGAAATGGTGTTTCCATATAGCAGCATTCCCTGTTGGCTAGCCTTGAAATTGCAAGTGCAGTAGGTCAAGAGGGAGGGTCTTGGGAAGCAGCCAGCTGCAAATGTGCTGCGTGAAACTGGGAATCAAGATGGAGGAGAATTAATGGACATAAAAACTAATTCACTTAAACTATGGGAAGTAAGGTCACAGATTGACTCTATCAACTTACAGTTGTATCTCCTCTCAACCCACTTCAGAGATATCCTTAAGCCACAGCAATCAGATTTGGATCTGGATTTTGACTACACCAAAGTTCAGGTGTGTTTGGCCCATCATCAAAATAGGAGCGGTTTGTAAAATCAACATCCAGATTTTGGTTTTGAGCCTTCCCCCTCCAAACTTCCAGTATTCAGATCTTGGGTTTTGATTTGAGCCCGTTTCTGTTTCTTGCATCTGATTCTTCTCTCATATTAGTTTTTAAATGGGTGTAACACCACTGACTTCACTGGATTTACTCATGAGTAAATACTGGTGTTTAGAACTTTTTGTTGTAAGCAAGATGTATGAGGGTACTACAGGTTACAATATAAAGCAGAAGGCATAGTCTTGTGATACAGATTCAGTTGTTGTTTTATCATTCATAAAGGAGTAGTATATATAAACAACAAAGATAGTCATCATGGCTTTATGATATAATCTCAAAAAGACTAAGCTGACTATTTCTCCATTCCTTCCCAGTTACATTATTTATGTATCTATTTATTTGTACTGTCGTAATGCATCACACTCCCAGTCGTGGAGCAGGACTCCATTGTGCTAAGCCCTGTCCAAACGCAGAAAAGAAAGACAGTCCCTGCCCCAAAGAGCTTACAATCTAAGCAAATTAAGTGCACTGCAGGAATTAGAATTTTACAGCTGTCCACTGCAGTATTTTGGTTGTGTATTAAGGTTTGGCGTTCAGACTGAAAAGAATGGGAGGGGGAGTCCTGTCCTAAATTTTTAAATAATGCTATCTGACATCTTCTAAAAACCCACACACGCAGAGTAATGCTTTATACATTCTTGGAGCCTTTGGCAGAAGTTTTGCATCCTCCATTCTAGCTCGAAGTCTTGTGAAGATTGTTTTCTCAATTTTTTGTTTAAAAAAATTAATATCAAGGCAAAAGAGTTTTAACATTTTGAGAAGTGATAGAAATAACAGGCTGGAAATCAGACTCTGGGTGTTGTATTTGGGTTGTTCGACCAGCTGGATAATAGTAAAGTATTTTGATTTGTTCTGGGAGTCCGAGTTAATTATAGCTAGAGACAAAGTATTATTTCTGTGGTGTTTGCTGCCTGAGTTGGAGGGTTTTTTTCTTTTTTCTGGGTATGGCTTTCAACCAGGTGTCCAAATCTGAAGGATCCTTCTTGGCAATAGTAAGTGGCAAAACTAGAAAAAAGAAAAAAACACACACAGAAAAAAAAGCCAGTTCCTGTTTATGTTTCACAGTTGGTTTCCAAATATTGTTATGGTGTCTGGGAGGGCAATGAAGGGCATGGAGAGGAGGAAGTGGGGTAAGATTGTTTCTGGACAGTTTGAAGTCATAAAGTTCCTCTTCTCCAGGTTTCCTTCTCCAGCTGTTGAGTGAAGTCGCTCTAGAGAAACGGCTCCTTTGCTGCTTATGTGCGTCATCATTATTTAATATCCTGGCTGATGTGCCAACATCAGCACCAACCAATTCTCTTTACATGGCAGCTTTGTTTATGCATACATCAGAAGCTTCAGACACAGACGAGCAATACAGGGATTTGGCGGTTGATCAGGGTTGGATTAAACTCTGCTTGAGATTCAGCATCTGGCCCATTTTCTGAAGCTGGTCTGCTTTTTAGTCTAGCCTTAGGTTACCCTCTTCTTAAAACATAAAATTGTTAGGGTGTCTTTAATGTTCAGAGCTCTTCATAAAACTTAAATATAAGTTACCTTCAGCTTCCTCACTGAAACATACCTGTCTTTGGCAAAGACTCATGAAGCTACCCAGAAATGGTTTGGTAATTTTGCATTTTATAAGGATCCAAATGGTTATAGGCAGTCTCTGGTGAGGATGTTTTGCTGCAAGGTCTCAGAGGATTCTGAGAGCCTGTTACCACCACCCCTGTAGCCTTCTAATATGATGAACCTTCTGCAGCATTGTGCAAGCTAAAGGAGAGGGGACTTGTAACAAGCCAAGTGGACAATTGTAGGGGCTTGAGATCCCTTTGTTGAAACTAAATGGGAGAGTTGTTTGTTCTTGATGTTCATACTTTGGGTCCTGATTCTTTTCTCTCTGACACTGGGGGTAAATCAGGAATAGATCCCTTGAAGTAAATGGACTTACACCAATATAAAACTGATGTAAGTCAGAGAAGAAGCAGACCCATACTTTCCAGTGTGACCCTCCATGGTCTACAGCACAGGACCAAGGGCTAGGAACTTCTAAATTTTAATCTTGGCGGTGACAATGACTTTCTGCTATGGTCTTTGGAAATTCATGTAAGCCTTCCACTTCAGCTTCCCCATCTGTAAAACAGGAAAACACTCAACAGGAGTCATGTGAGGGTGGTTGTTTTTTTGTTAAGTGCTAGCTGTGCTTAGAAGACACAGCTCTCTCCCCTGAAGGCGCACAATTTTTGGGCTAGATTCTGCCAAAGTTGCTCATGGTGAGTAGAACCTTGCTCCCAACTGAAACAAATGGGACTAGTCACAGAGTAAAGTACTATTCAACATAAGGAATGGTGATAAAAGGCCACCTTCTGTCCTTAGAATGAATTAATACCTGTAATGCACTTACCTACATACGAAATATTTTTATTTTAATCTGTTAGCACCATGTAAAGAGTCTCAAAGTCACAATTGCTCCAATCAATCACCTATTCATTGACTATGAATTTTAAGGCTCCTGGAACTTGGTGGCCTTGTCAAAGTGATATTTTGACTGTAGCTAGATTTTAATTGCTATCTAGTCATAGCCTAGGGTGACTAGACAGCAAATGTGAAAAATCAGGACGGGGGTGAGGGGTAATAGGACCCTATATAAGAAAAAGTCCCAAAAATCGGGACTGTCCCTATAAAATTGGGACATCTGGTCAGCCTATCATAGCCCCAAGATAACCCATTATTATATCTTTTAATGGAGGCTAGGCCTCAGTAGGTACCATAACCCAGAATTACCTTAATCCATTCCTTCCCAACACAGGTGTAGTTTGACTTCTGTATTTGTGGGGGTAGCTCCAGTCAGATCAATGTGGCCATGTGTGGGGGGGCAAATTCTGTGCCTGTCCCAGGCTTGCAGTTTAGGGGGGTAATGCCCCCCTCCTCCCCAAACTATGCCTATACTTCCCAGTCTTTTCCTTCTGGTGCCCTAGGATTGCCTTGCTGTACTGTAATTTCCACTTGCCAATATGTGACTGTGAAGCTTTCTGGATTCCTCCAACTACTATGAGTAGGCTTGCTCACTCTCAAGCAGCTGAACTGTGCTGTGAGGAGACAAACTGCCTTTCATGGAGCTATAGAAATATAGTACTAAAACTCTGACTTGTAACATTTATGTCTCACCTGCTTGAGAGAGTCTTTTCTCGTAGCACATTCTCAGCCTTGAATCATCCATTCTGTTGTCCTCTTTGCCTTTGTTGGGGAAAACTACATTTTCCTATTATCTGGACGGGGGCAAAGAACAGATACTAGCTGAGGCTTTGAATTTTCCATCCAGTCCATAGTTTCTTCATGGTGCACCAGGAAAGCTTTGCACAGCTGATGTGATATGTGTGTTAGTTATCACAGGGTCACTGGCCAAATTCAGATTCTCCAGTGTAACCGTTTCTAGGTAATTTCCACAGACTCTGTACTTTTCACATCTCCTCAATAAATGAAATTGGAAGGCTGTAATAAAAGTATTGAGTCCTGGACAACTGAAAAGGCCTAGGGGGTTAAAGAAAGAAATTTTAGAATTTAGTTATGTTTGAGCCAGATCCTCATCTATAGCCAAGGAGCCGAATCACTCATTCAACTCTGGAAACCTTTGTTCATATGCAGAGCGGAAAGGAAACAGGGTTGGAAAGTCTGTTCCCATTTGTGAGCATCCAGCACAAAGCCTCCTCACTAGCAGGCCTACCATTGATGTTGCACGGGGCACTGGAGGTCAGGATAGAGAAGGATTGGCAGAGCTGTGCATGAGAAGGTTGCATATCGCCTGTCACCACATCCAGGATCAAGCCATTGCTGTTGTTATTAGTCTGTCACTTTCATGAAAATTACCATAAATTCACTCACACACGTACAAGCAAAAACAAAAAAAGACATTTTACTGCCATCTACACTTCAGGTGTGAGCCAGGAGCCAGCACAACCAGGTATATGTTCAACAAATCTCCATGACAGTCAATTAAAATAAAAAGTTTTGGCAAGTGAAATGATTTAATATCTAGGGGTATTGAATTTAACTAATAATATTTTCATGCTGAACTGCTCTACGGTTTTTGTGCTGTTCCGTAATTCTTCATGATTTTAGGTCAGAATTATTTTATACCCACTGAACAATGGTAATTCTTAGCAGTTTCCCCCATTCAGTTTGACAGGATGTGTATTCTGTTAGCATAAGCTTTTTGTGCCATCCTGAAGTTATGGTGGTTTTCCTTAGCATGGGTTTGGCATTCAAAAACTGCTCACTATGAAAACAGGAAAGCACCCTACGTAGATATGAACGTGTGTCTATTTGAGAATGTGAAGTCCTGATCTTTATAGAGGAATAAGAGAGAGACTGTAATTCCCTTAAGAAAGCCTTCGCCGCCTTTACTGCTTTATGGGGTTCCATGAGTGTCCATCAAAACTGAACACCACAGATCTGAGTTCTGCTTTTTAAGATCCTCATTCAAAGCTGAATGACATCAATTGGACTTCAATGGGCTTTGAATCAGGGACTAAATATATTAGGAAAATCCATCATCCCTGAATGCATACATCCTAGGGGCTCATTCCTGAAAACACTTATGCATGTGAATAACTTCATGTTCGTGAATAGTTCCAGACCAGTCTATGGGGGTTCCAGACTACTCATATGCATACGTGTTGGCAGGACTGGAGCCCTAGAAGTGATATTTGAGGGCTACATACAAGTTTTTACTGTATGACACTAACTTTAGTGAATTAATCACCAAGAAAATAATAATTAAAAAATTCCCACTGTGTATTGGATTTTTTTTTACTTTAATAGTGAAACAAATCCCCCTTTAATTGTTTTCTTAATAGTAAATAAATAATCTTCAAAAATAGCCTGCCAAACAACCTTACAGATATTCAAAAAACAACATATGAAAATACAGACATTTTCAGTTATCAGCAAGCATATAGGGTCCTTTGTGGAAGATGGAGGGGCTTAGATCCCATGTGGTAAAACTTCCGCCACCTTTGCTTTCTGTACTGGTCCAATGCCCATTTTGGTGAATGCAAGTCTTTCATTTGACTTCAGTGAGCTTTGGATCCAGCTATTGTTTCCTCCCTGAAAATTAGATCAGCTGCTGAAGTTTGAGGAACAGACTTACTACGAAGTTACCGGGGAAAACACCTTGTGTCATTTGGGCAGACTAGCTTATTGTCTTACTGACATTAAAATGAGTTATTACAACATTCTGTAATGCTATTTAAAGCAATAAGGGTATTCGACTGAGTCAAGTTTTTTTCCAGCATGTACTGGTGGGGAGGGGGGGGAAGTCAAGTGTTTTTTTCATCTTATTATCATTAAACATGTTTTTTATAAAGCAAGCCCAGCAGCATTCTATTAATAAAGTACATTTCTCTGTTCTTACCGTTCTTTGTTTTTTTTTACTACCTTCTTAAATGAACGCTGACAGATAACAGAAGTAATCATCAGGCACATAAGGAGCAGCAGTTAGTGAAACAAATGAGACTAAATCTCTCATAAAAACAACAGTATTTTAACTACATAAAAACATCACAGGCAGCCACATTACAAATCTTCACTCACATATTTTTTGAATGGAATCACAGAAGAATTGCCATAAGGCAATATGTTCAGAAGTTTATCTTCTGACACTTGTCTAATACCTATGAATAGTCATGCTGGGCTCACAAATTCAGAGGATCAATATTTTGGTAATGACTAGTTGTCAATAGCTTGAGTCTGGACACCAGTTTTGTCTGAACTGACCAAAGAGACGCCAAGAATATAGACTTCAGGCTCTTCTGGATTCTGAACGTTCTGTGTGTTCTCCTACTATGGTCTAGAAGTAAGTGACTCTTCTGTCTGGCTTCACAGCTTCTTGGAGCAGAACTGCCTCAGGAGCTAAGTGCCAGGTGGACAGGGCTAAGAGATGGGAGGGCTAAGCATCCACAAATGAATCCACCTAACAGCACCAGCTCCTCCTTCCCTGAAAGCTGTTCACCCAGCAGTACCAGGCCCAGGAGCACCGCCAGCTTTTTTGCTGCCCTAGGCGGCGGAAAGTCCCTCCCCCGAAATACCGCCCCCGACAGAGGCGGCGGAAGGTCCCACCCCCAAAATACCGGTGACGACCGGGGCGGCCGAAGATCCGGCCGCCGCAGTCGCCGCCCCCCAAATGTTAGCACCCTAGGCGACCACGTAGGTCGCCTAATGGGTTGCGCCGGCCCTGACCAGGCCTCCAGCCCCCAAGTGGCTAAAATTCATCCCATGACTCCAAGCCCATATACCTTTATGGCTCCAAAAGACTGTGGGTTGAAAGATGATTTTTCTGCCATTCTGTGGGGCACAGACCAAAAAAAAAAGTTAAGAAACACTACTTTAGAAATTAGCTTCCTGATGGACAAGCCAGTCTAAAGGCAAGGCAAAATTTCTGCACTGCATTTTGTGGTAGGAACGTGAATTCGCTGTATCCTCCATGGACCTGACCAATCTGAATCTGCCTGACATCTCATAACTGCAAAGAGTTATGAATGTGCTTAACTTTACTCACATGAGTAATCCCACTGAAGTCATTGGTACTACACACACGGAGAAAGTTAAGCACATCTGTAAGTCTTTACAGGATCAAGGATTCAGACGTTATTCTTAAACAACTGTATTATGGATAAAGAAGTTTTTTCTCTCACACACTCCCTTCCTCGTTCCCTTCCCTGCATTATATAAATAGAGGATGGATGGATGGATAGATAGAACAAACTTCTTTATCCAAAAATCAAGGTGATTGAGAATAATCTGTATCAAAACATGAACAAAATAGACTAGTTTCTATCTAACGAGTAATATAAAAGGAACATGTTTAGCAGAGAAAAAGCCAATCTGTTTTCTTTCTCAATTCTATCACTAGCTGTATTTTTGTGGCAGAGTTTTTCAAGACAATATTTTGCCTAAACTCTAAGCACATTTTAATGAAGGTGGTGGGATGTGTTTTCTTTTGCTTTTTGTCAGACCATTCTTCCTTTCGCTTTTTAGTTGACTGCCTCCGTCATCCGACGCCAGTGTGTGTAATGTATTGTTCTGGTGCTGCACTTAGATCCCTGGCACGCTTCACAGGCATTTGTGTTGGCAACTTTTGGAGCTGTCTCTTGAGCTCTCTGTGGTTATTTGCTGATTGACTGCATTACTTTCCAGACCGTGCTTTCCTCCTTCCCTCCCCTCAGGCATATCTTTACTTCTGTTCACTGAACAAGAACATTTTACTTAAATGCAACCCATGGCCTAGATGATATCCTTTGGCAGGATGTAGGGTGGTTGTTCTATCCCCTTGGTGCACCCTACAGAAGTTGTTGGTTGGCTTTCCTTTGGACATGTTCTGCTATATGTTCTACCTGTCTGCCATCCTTCAAATTAGGAGGATATTACACTTTACCGTGGGATAAGAGGTCAGTCATGAACTTTTATAGCTGCTTTGTTGCATGAGGATTTATGTACATCAAGTTAAGATTAAACCCCTGGAAAGCTGAGGGCCATTTAGCTTGTGTGTTTCATTAAGTGAATAGATTTCACCTCTTGATTATTTTTAAAATACTGATGAGACTGAAATCTTAGTGCTACACTGCCCTGCCCCTGGTTTGGAGCCTTATTCAGGATGTTATACGTTCATTTAAAGAGATTTTTCTGCCACTTCCCTTTTTCTTCGGCCATCAAATATTTGTTATAGGTGAGTCAGATGAAGGTAGTTGAGTCTTGTGCTTCAAAGGTATAAAATGATAACCACAGTTGTCAGGGAAGGTTCTGCATACCTTCCTGATATACAGCATAATCACTTTGGCTTAGGGTATGTCTACACTACCCGCTGGATCGGTGGGCAGCAATCGATCCAGCGGGGGTCGATTTATTGGGTCTACTCTAGACGTAATAAATCGACTCCCCGAGCGCTCTCCCATCGACTCCTGTACTCCAGCTCGGTGAGAGGCGCAGGCAGAGTCGACAGGGGAGCGGCAGCAGTCGACTCACCGTGGTGAAGACACCACGGTAAGTCGATCTAAGTACATCGACTTCAGCTATGTTATTCACATAGCTGAAGTTGCATAACTTAGATCGATCCCTCCCCCGCCTCCCCCCAGTGTAGACCAGGGCTAAAGTACATTGTTGAGACTGGAGGGATTCTTTCTGCTCTGAATTATCAGTGCTGGAGAAGGGGATACCAAACTTGATGAATCACTGAAAGGAAGGGATTTGTTCCTGGGTTAGTGTTTCTATGGTGTGGTGTGTAGTTGCTGGTGAGTATTTGCTTCAGGTTGGGGGCTGTCTGTAAGCGAGGACTGGCCTGCCTCCCAAGGTCTGTGAGAGTGAGGGATCGTTTTCCAGGATATGTTGTAGATCGTTGATGATGTGCTGGAGAAGTTTTAGTTGGGGGCTGTACATGTTGGCCAGTGGTGTTCTGTTATTTTCCTTGTTGGGCCTGTCCTGTAGTAGGTGACTTCTGGGTACCCATCTGGCTCTGTCAATCTGTTTCCTCACTTTCCCAGGTGGGTATTGTAGTTTTAAGAATGCTTGATAAAGATCTTATAGGTGTTTGTCTGAGGGATTGGAGCAAATTCGGTTGTATCTTAGGGCTTGGCTGTAGACAATGGATAGTATGATGTGTCCTGGATGGAAGCTGGAGGCATGTAGGTAAGTATAGCAGTCAGTAGGTTTCCAGTATAGGGTGGTGTTTATGTGACCATCACTTATTTGCACTGTAGTGTCCAGGAAGTGGATCTCTTGTGTGGACTGGTCCAGGCTGAGGTTGATGGTGGAGTGGAAATTATTGAAATCCAGGTGGAATTCTTCCAGGGCGTCCCCTAGCACCCCTCCTCTACTTGTGCTACGTTGATGACATCTTCATCATAGGGACCCATGGGAAGGAGGCCCTTGAAGAACCAGTTTATACAAATGACCCAGCTCTGTCAACCTGTTCTCTGTTAATTTCCTACCAAAAAATCCAATCTCATATATATATTTTTAGATGGCTTTGTTGTGTTTGCCAACTGGTAGCCAGATATTAGAGGGGATTTTGCTTTTTAGGGGTGTCCCCCATCATATAGCATTAATGCCACATATTACCAGAGCAGAGACTGGCACCAGGAGCCTGTGGGCAGCAGTGCAACCAGATGAACCAAAACGGAACTTCCCTTTGATTTAACTAGTAGAGGCTGCACTATGTTTGTCTTCATTACAAGTGGCTGTTTGTATATCTCCTCCTTCTGCTGGAAATCATTTTTGTTTTGATTTGGTTTTTATTAAAATTCTAGCAATTTGCATCATGGTATGTTGTGTAGAATTGATTTAAGTCTTAAAGCAACATTAATAAATCTTGATCCAACTAAATAACAAGAGAGGAAAAAAGTGGTTGAGATAAAATGACAAGTGACCTGAAATGTCACCACAAAGCTAGACCTATTTTTGTTTTGTTTTGTTTTGCTTGGAAATAGTTTGTTTAATTCTGTTATTAATTATAGTTTGGGCTAAAGGCTAGCATACCTTTGCACTCAGCAATGCCCAGGAGAGACCAGTCAAGTCAAAAAGAAAGCAAGCAAGAGAGGGACTTGCTGGTTTTCACAGGCAGAGGGTAATGATACGTGTCACCTCTTGAAGCCCCAATTGAGCAAAGCACTGAAGCATGCGCATTGACTTCAAGGGGACTTAAGCATGTGCTTGAATGACTTGCTGAATAGGGAACCTTAGTTGCCAGTTCAAATCTGACCTAGTTCTGTAGTGAATGAAAGCTATTGCTATTTGATGGCTCTTCATTGTCCTATGTGAAATGAGCAGGGCCGGCTCTAACTTTTTTGCCGCCCCAGGCAAAAAAGAAGAGC
>NW_020664463.1:16295642-16394879 GCF_002925995.2 Terrapene triunguis | reverse complement strand
TTGAGAGCCTGGGAGGGAGGGGGAGCAGTGGCGCGCGAGCAGCAGCGGAGGTGAGCTAGGGCAGCCGGGACACATTTTTAGGGGCGGCATTCTGGCGCCGGCCATGCCGCCCCTAAAAATGTGCCGCCCCAAGCACCAGCTTGTTTTGCTGGTGCCTAGAGCCGGCCCTGCCTGCCCAACTTTGTCCAGGAAGCGGACGGCATGTCCCTCTGGCTCCTAGGTGCAGGAGTGGCCACAGGGGCTCCACACGCTGCCCCCTCCCCGAGCGCCGGCTCCTATTGGCTCCAGGAACTGCAGCCAGTGGGAGCTGCAGAGTGGTGCCTGCCAGCAGGCGCAGCACACAGAGCCCCCATGGCTGCGCCTCCGCCTAGGAGCCAGAGGGATATGCCGTCCATGTCCCGGGAGCCGCCTGAGATAAGCACTGCCTGGAGCCTGCACCCCGAACCCCTTCCCGCACCCCAACCACCTGCCCCAGTCCAGAGCCCCCTCCCACACCCTGATCCCCTAATTTCTGGCCCCAACCCGGAGCTCACACCCCCAGCCGGAGCCCTCACCCCCTACCGCACCCCAACCCCCTGCCCCAGCCTGGTGAAAATGAGTGAATGAGTGAGGGTGGGGGAGAGCGAAGAAGGGGAGACAGAGTGAGTGGGGGGTCAGGCCTCAGAGAAGGGGTGTGGCAGGGGTGCAGCAAGGGTATTCGGTTTTCTGCTATTAGAAAGTTGGCAACCCCAGTGCCTGTGTCCATGTCTAGGCCTGATCTACAATTAAAAGTTAGGTTTACATAGCCACAAGTGCTCAGGGGTGTGAAAAAATCATACCCCTGAGTGCCATATTTATGCCACTCTAACCCCTTCTGGAGATGCAGCTAGGTCAATGGAAGAATGCTACTGTTGTTTGGGGAGGTGGAGTTCCTACAGCAAGGGAAAACCCTGTTCCGTCACTGTAGGAAGCATCTCCACTACAGCGGCATAGCTACCACACCATAGCTGTAGCATCTGTAGTGCAGACATGGCCCCAGTCTCCTCTGTTATATCGTGTCAGGTCCCTGGTATTGAACCCCAGTCGGCCGAGTCCCTAGACAGCATTGCTACCCTCCACGTCATTATAATATGCTGAACTGTTGCTCCTGAACCACAGCCTTAGTGCTCAAGGCCTGCTGCCCACAGCAGCCACACTCCTGGATCTTGATTGGCTGGACAGACAGCATTCTCAGTGGATATTTAGACTACATAAAGACACCCAACAGGAAGAGGAAGCTGTATTAGCAACAGGCCATTGCCTGCAGGTTGCTGCCTGGACTGCCTTGCCTTGCTGCCTCACCTGCCCTTGCCTCCCTAACCCACTGACCTGGCCCCTTGGATTGGCTCTCGTGGCTTCTCACTCCTGCAAGGACTTCAACCGTTGCCCCAAACTGCCTCTGATACCGATTGACCTCCCAGCTACTCGACCATCCACACACACTTGACTACTGCTCTGGACTGCCTCTAGCCTGCTTCAGTGATTGGTCGTTACAGTTTGCTCAGATCCCTTCGGTCTCCCCATAGGTCTGTTCTACCAGTAAAGGGCGTGGAACCCACAGGTATAGCGTCGCAGGCTCCCCAGGGAACTATGGGCCTCCAGGAGTGGATCACCCATCTACAGGTGGAAAACCAAGCCTTACAGGCCACAATGGACCAGCTTTGGGTGAAAACCACACCCTTTGGGAATAGATCTCAGACCTGCAAGCAGGAACACCCTTATTGACCTTGCATCCTATGTTGTCCACTGAACCCAAACCCACAATAACTTTACCAGAGCACTACAACAGGATCTATATCAAGTTTCGATGTTTCATGAACCAGTGCAGGTGCTACTTCCTGCTATGGCCTAAAACCTTCCAGACAGACCAGGCAAAGTTGGAACTGGTCATCAGGGTAGGTCTTGAACTCTCTATTCCCCTCTGCTAGAGCAGCATCATCCCATACTAGCTAGCTTGGTCAGCTTCCTGAGACTTTTGCCATAAATTTTGATGAAACCACTGGGTTTGCACAGGGGAGGCAGCCCTATAGATGCTCTGCCAGGCCTTGAGGTCAGATGCAATGTGTGCACCCCACTTCTTATGCCTGGTGGAAGACATGATTTGGAATGAGCCTTCCCAACTACACCAGTCCATCTTGGTCTCAACAAGGAAGTAAAAGAGGAGTTTGCCTGCGTCGAGCCTCCCATGGATCTCGACCTGTTTATTGAACTTTGCATCCAAATCTACATCAGACTCAATGAGAAGCAACTTGAGAGGAGAAGGATTCCACCCCTTATCCAGGCACCACCCACAATCCCTGCCAAGGTCCCCTTGCCTGAGCCCATACTGGTGGACTCGACATGGACCTGACTGGACCCTTCAGAACAGAAACGTTGAAGGCAAGAGAACTTGTGCTTTTACTGTGGTGGCACCAGCCATGTGGTGCCCATCTGTCCTGTCAAGTCCCCAAACCACGTGACAGGAAATGACTGTGCTCAGTCTCCATAAGCAGGGTGGGGGTCAAGCCCGGGCAACTCGTTACTGGGGAAAATTCCCAAAGCCCTTTCCAGCAACCCATTCCTGACACGTGGCCAAATACATCAAAATTGTCCTCACACCTACAACTGGATTCCAGACAGGTACTTTTCCCTTCAGAAGACTATGAATCTGGGCAAAGCAATAACTTCATGGACACTACCCTGGATCAAGTACTTGGCTTCCTTATACAACCTAAAGCAGCCCCTGATTTAGTCGAGACATTCGATGGATTGCTGCTCACCTCTGGGCCTGTCAGCCAAATAACTACAGTTTAAGAACATAAGAATGATCATATTCGGTCAGACCAATGGTCCGTCTAGCCCAGTATCCTGTCTTCCAACAGTGGCTGATGCCAAATGCTTCAGAGGGAGTGAACAGAACAGGACAATTTTTCAAGTGATCCATCGCCTGTTGTCCAGTCAGCTTCTGGCAGTCAGAGGTTCCATTGCAACCCAGAGCTTGAGGTTGCCTCCCTGCCCATCTTGGCTAATAGCCATTGATAGACCTATCCTCCATGAATGCAATGCCAACAGGTCATTGGTATTGTATTTTCCAGCATTTGGAACCCTAAAGTTTAATAGAATCTAGGCGGCCACTCAAGTATCCAGAGCACCACCAATGTATCACAATGGAAATAGGTGACTTGACTCTTCAGGAGCCCCATCAAGAGATTTAATAAGCGACCTCTTTGGGAAAGTCTATGCTGGAGAGGGAAAGTGTAGTTTTGAGCTTGAAGCAACATATCTGCACTAGCTCTGATTTATTTTTAGCATGCAAGCTCAAAGTGTAGCTGCCATGGCGCAAGCAGTGGCAGGGGCTAGCCACCCCGAGTGTAATCCTGTCCAAGACACTAGGTACATAGGTGGGTGGCTAGTCCCTCCCATCACTCATGTTGCTGTGGCTACACTGCTATCAGTAGCATGCTAGCTTGATCAGCTTGGGCAGGAAATTACATCTTCCAGCTACGGTATAGATATACCCTTTATTCACAATGGATGTTGCTCTCATGGAAACAAGGTGAAAAATAATATCTTCCTTTCATCCCATAAGGCGCTAGTACTCCTTACAAACTACAGAAAGTGCAAGGCACACTTCTTCAGCTTTGCCTTCACTAACATAAATGCACAGCACAACACACTTTTTTAAAAAAAAAAGTCCGCGTGCAATCTTCCCCCTCAGGTAAGGAAGAAAGAGGTAAAGAACCACTGGTGACAGATGATAGTAATGTCACTTCATGCACTACTGGGAGGTGCTCAGATACACCATGATGATGGGCATGCTCTAAAAACCAGAACAGAAAAAGGGAGGTCAAAAGACAGCTGTAGATAGTTTTTAAAATATGCTCCATGGTTGTCTTCATCTTTAATTTCACTGAATACAATGCATTTTGCAAGCTCAGTTATATACAGAGAGAGAGAGAGATGCATACATCTGTAGGAAACTCATATTTCTTTCTGACAAACTATAGCATGCTAGAAAATCAGTTAGAGTTATGTTTTCAATGTTTAAAATAATATCTGTTATGTTTCTGTATGATTCTCCTAGGACTGTAGTCACTGTAGGTAAAAACAATACAATATATTTCAAACAGCTGTCAGCAAGGATTGTGTGTGTGGCAGTGAGGGGGGGAAAACAGTATCTTTCTAAACCCTCAAGCATTGTGTAATGTTATATGGATTTTTTTATGGCTCGTGTGAATGCTCTGTAGAGAACACAAGTCTAGAGTTCACTGCGGGAAAGAAAGGCAGCCTGAAAAAAGTAAACTGAGGAGGAAACCATAGCTTCATTGTTGTGATATAACAAGCCTAGCCAGGTATCTACTGGGAGATTAAGGGAAACTTACCACAGGGAAGCTGACCATGAAACTCTAATATAAAAATACATTATAATGAACATAGAAATTAACCCTGTGTATTGTTTTTAGTTATTTGTTGAGGTATATTTAATTAAGAGTTAGGTGCATGGATCAGGAGGCTGAATAAACCCTATAGTCTATATAGTAAACAGAAATAATTATAATCAGCATGGAATTTAGGCAGTAAAATTACTAGAGAGAGAGAACCACAATGCACAAAAATTATCTACAATGTTATGCATCCTACACACAGACATATTGATGATTACCATTCTACCAGTGCAAGTGATAGTAAGACCCAAATCATGTTACCAGAAAAAGCTGCCAGCTAGTTTTAAATCATGAATACTCTTTCACACTATTTTCAGGCATTTGGATTTCATAAGGTGAGGAGGTGTTCATTTTAGTACCGTAGATGCATAGCTCTTCTTTTAACCCACAATACCCATAGTTTCAGAGTAGCAGCCGTGTTAGTCTGTATCCGCAAAAAAACCAGGAGTACTTGTGGCACCTTAGAGACTAACAAATTTATTTGAGCATAAGCTTTCGTGGGCTACAGCCCACTTCTTCGGATGCATAGAATGGAACATATATTGAGGAGATATATATACACATACAGAGAGCATGAAAAGGTGGGAGTTGTCTTACCAACTCTGAGAGGCCAATTAAGTAAGAGAAAAAACTTTTGAAGTGATAATCAAGATAGCCCAGTACAGACAGTTCGATAAGAAGTGTGAGAATACTTACATGGGGAGATAGATTCAATGTTTGTAATGGCTCAGCCATTCCCAGTCCCTATTCAAGCCTAAGTTGATTGTATCTAGTTTGCATATCAATTCAAGTTCAGCAGTTTCTCGTTGGAGTCTGTTTTTGAAGCTTTTCTGTTGCAAAATTGCCACCCTCAGGTCTGTTATTGAGTGACCAGACAGGTTAAAGTGTTCTCCTATTGGTTTTTGAATGTTATGATTCCTGATGTCAGATTTGTGTCCATTTATTCTTTTGTGTAGAAACTGTCCGGTTTGGCCAATGTACATGGCAGATGAGCATTGCTGGCACATGATGGCATATATCACATTGGTAGATGTGCAGGTGAATGAGCCCCTGATGGCATGGCTGATGTGATTAGGTCCTATGATGATGTCACTTGAATAGATATGTGGACAGAGTTGGCATCAAGCTTTGTTGCAAGGATAGGTTCCTGGGTCAGTGTTTTTGTTCAGTGGTGTGTGGTTGCTGGTGAGTATTTGCTTCAGGTTGGGGGTTGTCTGTAAGTGAGGACAGGTCTGTCTCCCAGGATCTGTGAGAGTGAGGGATCATCTTTCAGGATAGGTTGTAGATCTTTGATGATGCGCTGGAGAGGTTTTAGTTGGGGCCTGAAGGTGACAGCTAGTGGTGTTCTGTTATTTTTTTTGTTGGGCCTGTCTTGTAGGAGGTGACTTCTCGGTACTCGTCTGGCTCTGTCAATCTGTTTTTTCACTTCAGCAGGTGGGTATTGTAGTTTTAAGAATGCTTGATAGAGATCTTGTAGGTGCTTGTCTCTGTCTGAGGGATTGGAGCAAATGCGGTTGTATCTTAGAGCTTGGCTGTAGACAATGGATCGTGTGGTGTGTCCTGGATGGAAGCTGGAGGCATGTAGGTAAGTATAGCGGTCAGTAGGTTTCCGGTATAGGGTGGCATTTATGTGACCATTGCTTATTAGCACAGTAGTGTCCAGGAAATGGACCGCTTGTGTGGATTGATCTAGGCTGAGGTTGATGATGGGATGGAAATTATTGAAATCATGGTGGAATTCCTCAAGAGCTTCTTTTCCATGGGTCCAGATGATGAAGATGTCATCAATTTAGCACAAGTAGAGTAGGGGCGTGAGGGGACGAGAGCTAAGGAAGTGTTGTTCTAAGTCAGCCATAAAAATGTTGGCATACTGTGGGGTCATGTGGGTACCCATAGCAGTGCCGCTGACTTAAAGGTATATATTGTCCCCAAATGTGAAATAATTGTCGGTGAGGACAAAGGCACAAAGTTCAGCCACCAGGTTAGCTGTGACATTATCGGGGATACTGTTCCTGATAGCTTGTAGTCCATCTTTGTGTGGAATATTGGTGTAGAGGGCTTCTACATCCATAGTGGCCAGGATGGTGTTTTCTGGAAGATCACCAATGGATTGTAGTTTCCTCAGGAAGTCAGTGGTGTCTTGAAGATAGCTGGGAGTGCTGGTAGCGTAGGGCCTGAGGAGGGAGTCCACATAGCCAGAAAATCCTGATGTTAGGGTGCCAATGCCTGAGATGATGGGGCGTCCAGGATTTCCAGGTTTATGGATCTTGGGTAGCAAATAGAATACCCCTGGTCGGGGTTCTAGGCATGTGTCTGTACAGATTTGTTCCTGTGCTCTGTCAGGGAGTTTTTTTTAGCAGATGGTGTAGTTTCTTTAGGTAATCCTCAGTGGGATCAGAGGATAATGGCCTGTAGAATGTGGTGTTAGAGTGTGCATTAGCAGTGCTGAGAATTAAGCATGTGCATCAGCAAGGTAATAGCCTTCCCTGAAGATGTGTGAAATATTTGCATCCAACCTTGAACCCACTCAGACTCTACCTCATGTGTCATTTGGGCTCTTTCTTGGTGTGGGACTCAGAGCTGATACATCTGTTACCCTCTGCTGGTTGGGAACCTCCCTGCACTCAGGGAGCTCCTGTAATTGAAAAAAGGAGATGAGACTTATGAGTCAGCACCGCTTCCTCTGTGACTGGTAGGATCAAAGGGGCAGCTGCTCATCAGGCAGCCTGGAAGTCCCAGCACTGCTTAGGGGCATGTGGGAGGTAGGAGAGGAAGGATGGGAGGAAGACTAAAGTAGCATTACAGCTGGCAGGACACAGGAACTCTCGGGTGAGACTCTTTCTGTTTCTGGACAAAAATTACAAACGTTTGTGCCCAAAAATGGATGGGTAGGTAGGAGTTCTTCCTGTTTTTATTTTGGTTACAGTGGGCGGGGAGGGGGGGAAGAAGACAAAATATTGGGAAGGAATGTGTAAATAGTAAAGTTCACAGATTAACCATTGAGTATGTATGGTGGGGCAGATGACCCCCATACCAGCCAGGCAAGGATCGCAATCAGCCCCAACCCGCCGCACTTGTGAGGTTTGTCAGGCCGGAATGCAGGCCCTTAAAAGGGAGGAACTCAGTGCAGTTGGGATGACACTGAGAAGCAAGCACAGCCATGGCTCAGAGCTCCCAGACTCGGGGCCCTGGGGCACTAACTGACCTGCAGCTAGCAAACGCTACCTGCCAAGATCTCTGAGGAAGAAGACGATTGAAATCCCCCAGGATTAAGCCCTGACCTTTACTCACATTGAGGAGTGGGAACTGAGACTGCCTGTGGGGCCTCAGAAACTGCTTCCCTCCCCTTTACACAAGAAAGGGGGTCGGGGAAGTGTTTTCCTTTTGTTTGGACTGCTTATATCCCCCAAAAGGGGGTGGATTCACTAAAAGGCACAGATGGGGGGCTGTGCCTCATACCCCAGAACCAGACCACAGGGTTGCAACCATCTAGAGAATGACATAGGAGGTAAGCGAGGTGCCTGCTGTCAGCTGCAGGGGACAACCTTGAAATGTTAACCTTCATCATTATGACACATCTGAACATGGAGAATGCTATGCAGTAAAAGGGACCGCTAAAAATATACAACTGTGGTGTCTATTCCACATCATATCTATCACATGCAGATCTAAAAATATGGGCCCTTTTCTCCAACCACAGGATACCAGTAACGTCAATGGGAAGCCACGCATAGTCAATGGGAGTTACTCATATCCTGCATGAGCATGTCTCTCCTTGAAATCTGCAAGCGTTCCTTCAAGGCAGTATGTTGTTGCTTGCCATTTCATTCATGTACCAGTCTGCAAAGTACAATTGATTTACAATGCCTTAGAATGATTGTTTTGGCTACTGCTTCGTCTCCTAAGAAAAATAATTTGAGGATGATTTAAACTTTATATAATTTAAGTAAATTTATGGTTTTCAGGTCTTACATAGTTAAAATCCTGAGAACTCCAGGAATGCCATTGTTTAAAATAATAACAATTTATTTCCAATCATCTTTTATTTTAAGTCACTACCATTATTAACGATGAGCCTAAAACTAGTTTTAGCTGAGCTATTTTTGAGAAGACTTGGTCCTGGAATAGTTGAATTCTAAACTATATTTATTTTATTTTTTTCTGCGTTAACCAGAGCTCACTGTTCATCATTGTCGTGTTCACATTACCGCAAATGTTGTCTCAGTATTTTGTCTGTTTGGCTCTTTTATATTTCTGATAGTCAGAAATATGATGGCTTTTACGTTCACTCAGCTTTCAGTATACCCCAGATAGAAAAGCTGGTTTCTGCTTTCAATGCAGCAGGGTTGATGATGGCACAGTGAAGCAGCAGACAGTACACCAGGATCTGCCAACTGAAATGATGAAATGCCCATCACTCATTTAGTGTAACAGAGAATACCAGCAATTGTCAAAGAATATTATCATGGTATTATTGGCTTCTGTTTGAAAGCAAATATCTTGGCTTTGCCTCAGCATTAAGAATTTGATTTTGATCTCACTTTTACACAGGTACTACTCTCACTTCTGTGGAGTTACCCCTCATTAGCACAATTTAATTAATGCTAAACCATTTAATTTAAAAAAAAAATTCTGTGTCTATTATCTGCAGTAGAATAGAATATTATCCCAGGAATTTGTCTCTTTGGCTCCATGTTTCTGGCAATCTGCACTGAAACAGAATTCCATACCCATAAAATTCTGGGACAACATTCTCTGCTGTTAACATTTGGCTAATTTCTGTGTGCAGATGCACTCATGCAACTCCCATAGAAGTCAGTGGGCGTTACATGTCTGAGGACAGAATCTGGTCCATTATTTTCAAAAAGACCAGCAATATCTTTAAATTCCAAGTGCCAAATTTTGTCCTTAATTACACTTGTCTATTCCTACTTACTTTGTTTGCATAGTATAGATATCATGGAGGGCAAAATTTACCCCCAAATTATTATATAATACCAAGAATAACAATTTTGAATCTTATTAGGTAATGATCTTACCAGTAAATGTTGTGTGCTGGCTTCAGACAATGAACTACTAGAATTTGTTTCCATTGTTCTTATTTCTTTTTTTCTTTTATGGAAGCCTAAAATATGTTGTTACAATAAATTAAGGTGGACGAGTTTGTCCATGTAAATGTAATTTGGGTGGTTTGCTTGCACTGAAAGTGAATACCACAAATACCAAGCCAGAGTGATCTACTATTCACCAGTTTGTAATATGGCCGTGTCCTTCATCAGATCAGCTGTATGCTCAATTAAAATATGTAATTAAAACTGGTTAAAACAGAGAAAGTATTATATATCATCTTAGCCACTGAGGACAGATAAACTCATTGAGATGTGGATAACATTGGGAAGTGGAGAGGAAAGGAGAACGGCAGAAATTAATATGTCAATATGGTAAGTAAAAGATATTAGCTTCACTGGGGTAAATAAGCTTTTATTTATTCTCAGTGTATCCTATGTTCTTAGGACACTATCAGGTAGAATGGTGTCAGGTTTCTAAGCTTTGCTTTTGCACATTAATCTCCAAAGTTTAGCAAATCCTTGAACAAATTTCTGACGACATCCATCTACTAACCTCAAACCATCGATGTAACGTTGGGTTGGTTTTTCTTTTGTCTTTTTATCTTTTGTTTATAAGAGGAATTATTTTATTTCCAGAACACACACACACCATTTGGATATAAAATCATATATATTCATAAAATATATGAACAGATTTTTGGTGAAAGGTTTAGATTAGAGTTTAAAGAGTTGAATGGAAACAGGGCTGGGACTGTGAATCAAATATATTGGGGTGGCGGAGTGTCAGGAGTAAGACCCTACAGCTGCAGCTGCTCAGCCTCCTGAATTAGGCTACCTGATGGACCAAAAAAGGTTCTGCCTGAGGAAGCTAACAGGCCATTCGTTAAACCCAGCAGCAGCAGTAACTTGCTGACTGCTCAACACACACACCTGTGGATTCTCTGCCTCCCTGTGCTCGCCTCACTCCAAGCCCTGCTCCTGCTTTGCGTCTCCACTGCTCCAGCCTAGACTCTGACCTGCACCCAGCCTTGTCACAGTCCTGCCCCAGCTTTGCTCCTGCCTTGGAACCAGCCCTGCTTGTAAATCCTTGATGATGCGCTGGTGAGGTTTTAGTTGGGGGCTGTAGGTGATGGCTAATGGTGTTCTGTTACTTTCTTTGCATCATCAAGGATCTACAACCTATCCCTCACTCTCACAGACTTTGGGAAACAGGCCAGTCTGCGCTTACAGACAGCCCCCCAACCTGAAGCAAATACACAACAGAAACACTAACCCAGGAACCAATCCCTGTAACAAACCCCATTGCCAACTCTGTCTGCATATCTATTCAAGGGACAATATCATAGGACCTAACCACATCAGCCACACCATCAGGGGCTCATTCACCTGCACATCTACCAATGTGATATATGCCATCGTGTGCCAGCAATGCCCACCTGCCGTGTACATTGGCCAAACCGGACAGTTTCTACACAAAAGAATAAATGGACACAAATCAGACATCAAGTATTGTAACATTCAAAAACCAGTAGGAGAGCACTTCAATCTCCCTGGCCACTCAATAACAGACTTAAGAGTGGCCATTCTTCCACAAAAAAACTTCAAAAATATACTTCAATAAGAAATTGCAGAACCAGAATTAATTTGCAAACTTGACACCATCAAGTTAGGCCTGAATAAAGACTGGAAGTGTCTGAGTCACTACAAAAAATAATTTTCCCTCCGTTGATACTCACCCCTTCTTGTCAACTGTTGGGAATGGGCCACATCCACCCTAACTGAATTGGCCTCGTTAGCACTGACCCCCCACTTGGTAAGGCAACTCCCATCTTTTCATGTGCTGTATATTTATACCTGCCTACTTTTTTTTACTCCATGTATCTAATGAACTGGGTTATAGCCCACGAAAGCTTATGCCCACATACATTTTTGTTAGTCTCTAAGGTGCCACAAGGACTCCTCGCTTTTTCTCTTGACCCCTGATTCTGGCATTTGGACTCTGACTACAGTTCTGACCTTCTGACTCCGTCTTGATTCTCGGCTCTGGCATTCAGACTTTGACTTTGGTTCTGAACTTTGACTCCGATCCCCATCTCTGACTCTGCTTTGCCCTTGGGCTCTGGTATTCAGACTCCATCCACTAGGTCTGACTCCTGCTCTGACCATGAGGTCTGACTGCCTATGACCTGATCCCTTGACAGGGAGGAATACTGTTCCAATTACTTTAATTCTAACTCTCCTTTTACTGAATTAATACCCAACCCCAAACATTCAAAAATCCTGACGTTGGATTAAAAATCATGATATATATGGGTTCCTTATTTGCCTTCTGAATTTTGAGCCTTTAGGTTTCACATATTTTAGCTTATTTCCCACAATCATGAGATCTAGAAATGGCTTTTGTGGGGCTTGATCCAACTTCTACTAAATCCAATGGGAGCCTTTTCATTAATTTTAATGGGAGCTACACTGGGCCCATAATGAGGTTATTTTGTGAATGGTATTCAAATTTAATTTTTAAAAGCTAGATATTTCAATTTTAAACAGTGTCAAGCAGTTTCTATGGGGCCTCAGTTCCTAAATGTGATCCCTAGATGCTACTGTAATACAAGCAACAAGTAATAATAAGTAAAGTCCGTTTTAAATCTGTTTGTTATTTCTAGCATAAAAATAGATCTTTCCAACCCATTGGGATTATTCATCTCTTTTTCTTGGCCAGTGTTTTCCTGTTGTTGTTTGTTGTTGTTGTTATTTTAAATAACAGATGTTACAGATGAATTCTCGTAAATATTTATTCTTATACTTGCTGTAAACGTATTCCTTTCCCTCCAGGGAACTGCGGAATTCCAGATGTGTAGAGCTGAAACATTTCAAAAACAAAAGGGGCCCCAAATGTAGACACACAACAGAGAGGGCAAGAAAGCTTGTTGCATCCTTAAAAAGTTGTTGTGTGTGACTTTGCTGAATGCAGCCGTCTCGGATCTTAGGGATGTTTGACTTGGCTGAGGCTGAAAAGAGTCAGGATGAAGAATTACAGACAGGAAAAGGGTAAAATCTTGCCTCTTGAAAAGTCTTGATTAAGTTTGAATACATTTCTCCTTACACCTACTAAGATTGGACTCTCTGAGCTGAAACTGCCACGATTCATATCCAGTCCTGTTGTTTTTATGCTATGAACATTGGTAGAAGCATACTATATTGTCTTTTATGTCGGGAACTTTTCTGGGGCCTAATTCCATTGAAGTCAACGGTCAGAATCAAGCCCACAGAATGTGTATGTGTGGAGATGATGGGAGGGGAGTGGCATGCTTCTTGGGGTACATTGGGATAGTTCATTGGTCTTCCTCTGTACAATGGAGTTACCACTCACAGAGATGAAATTATATAAGGGGGCTAGGTCTCTGTCCTGAAGAGCTTACTATCTATAAGACAAGCAAACAGCCAAAGGAGTAGAGGTCAGGGCCACAACATATGAGGGAAGTGCTCAAGGTGATAACCATTAACACTGTGGCAATCTAATGTTTTAATAACATTATTTTGAGGCAAGATAAATAAATTATTACCAGGTACCTGCAACCTTGCTTTAATCAGCTGATTGGCTTCTCGTAAGTGTCATGGTAGAAATGTTTCTTCAGGAGGGATTTGAATGTGGAGCAGGTGGTGACCTTTCATATCAGCAAGCAATTGCTCTTCCACGTGTATGGGCAGTTCGATATACGTTTCAGAAATAGCGGCATGTTGCCATAGAAGGGGGCGGGGAGCAGTGCAAAAGGAGACAACGGCAGATAAGCAAGGACGGGCACAGTTATACAGGCCCTGGAAGGGTAAAGACAAGAAGCTTGAACTGGATGGTTGGAGTTCCAGGGAACTAAATTTTGCTGAGCTCACAGAAGATAAGTTTCTTCATCTCATCTGTGTCTTTGTGCACATCATAAAACGAGCAACAAATTTACCATAACTGTCATTCTCTGTCCAGAGGAGACTCCAGGGACGACTGAGGTTGCTGAATTTCAGTATAGCTGAATTTGGTTCCAGGACAATTGTAGCAGTGGATGCAGTATATAGCTGTAGATCAGGACTAGTACGCATTAATCAAAGCTGAAGTATTTGTGCTGTAGATCAGGAGTGAGATGCCTTGAGCTTGCCATGCCATGCCTGACTGGCCATTACTATTGTCTTTTCACTTTTCTGACCATAGGGAGGGCCTAATCCTTCAAGATGTTGAGTGCCTCTTGCAAAGTGTGAGGAGGTGTGGGGGTGCTTGTAACCTTGCAGGTGGACATCGACACCTTGTAGGTATGTTCACTCACAATTGTAAAACAGGGAAAGGAATTTTAACTATTCATTCTCTGCCCGCAGGAGGTTTGCTACAGTATTAATACCTGTGACTTTACTAATTGTCAAGGCTGAATCCCCACTCTGGCACTTCAAGTGCAGAAGGTAGGGGCCCGCAAGGATTTTAAAAATTAATACTTACCACTCCAGGCTTGTATTACACTCCCAAGGTTACAGCTTTTCTCTGACTTGGCTTGGTAAATGCTGCCACCACCCAAATGCAAAAAAAAAAAACCTTGAACCCAGGAAGGCACTTGGGAATTCCTCTCTGTGGGGTACCCTCAAGCCCTTTCACCCCCCTCCAGGAAAGAGCTGAGAAAGAAAACAAAGGAAATTAGCTGTTGCCACCAGCTAATTAAACAACATCTGCACAAATCTCTTAGGGACACAAAAATCCAATCCTGTTCTTAAAAAAGGTAAAATTTATTTAAAACAAAAAGAAAGGAAATACATTTGGAACTTAGGCTTTTTGCTAGATTTCAAAAGAAACAATTACAAAAATTAAGCATCAAGATAGCTCTCTTGAGGTTCAGCTTAAAGGGTACAAGCAAAAGAAAAGCATCTGGGGTTAGCACAGAGGAGTCCACAAGCCAAAATAAAAAAATAAACCTAATCACATCTATTTAAACATGCCCTGTCCAATAATTTCTTCTAGGTATGGAAGATGAATTTTTATACCTGTTTCAAGCCTTACACAGCATTCCTGCTTATAGCATTGCTGCTCCGTCTCTCCTTCTCCAGAGAACAACAACACAGAGACAAAGGGAAGTTTTTCCCCCATCTTAAAAAGTTCTAGCCCTCCCATTGGCTCTTTGGGTTAGGTGCCCACTCCTTTTCTTTTACCTGTGGGCTTGTTAACCCTTTGCAGGTAAAGCAAGCAGAGAACAGACCAAGAGGGATTTTACAGCTAACTGGCTGGCCTGATTTCCATAAAAGGGAGCTACCCCGCCACTTTATTTATCACACTAATAGAAACTTAATTTGTCATCTAAAGCTAAGGGTACGTCTACACTTACCTCCAGGTCTGGCGGCAGGCAATCGATCTTCTGGGATCAATTTATCGCGTCTTGTCTAGACGCGATAAATTGATCCCGGATCGATCCCGGAAGTGCTCGCCGTCGACGCCGGTACTCCAGCTCGGCGAGAGGAGTACGCGGCATCGACGGGGGAGCCTGCCTGCCGTGTCTGGACCCGCGATAAGTTCAGACTAAGGTACTTCGAATTCAGCTACGTTATTAACGTAGCTGAATTTGCGTACCTTAGTCTGAAGTGGGGGGTTAGTATGGACCAGGCCTAAGAAGGGAGAGAACAGCTTTAACTCTGTTTTTTTGTCATTTTCTGAAGGTGGTTATTACAGTGCCGTGAAAAATGCTAAAAGCAAGCTGGGTAGCTCACTTTCAGTCAAAACTCACACTAAAAATACATTCATCGAAACTAACCCTTTAAACTTTCATAAATTAACTTTTCCTCCCAAAAATATAAATTAACCCCAAAAAACCCAGGCATTTTGAAGAATGTGAAAGTAAGTTTTATTTGTTTATCTCCTCGCCCTTTGATGTATTTTGGTAAATACACCACAAACGTGGATTCTGTCATTTAATATTTTCTTTCTTCTGAAAGACCTTATGTAAAGCAAGATGGCACCACATAATAAGGGATTTTTTTTTATTGAGTTGAAAATAATTTGCATAATTCCAGTGACAAGAAAATGGTTGCATATATTCTTTAGGGATTATATTCCCTCCCAGGATACATAAACTGGCATAAGGATTCTAGCCTGTGGTGTTTGTCCAGCTGAAGCTGACTAGGGGCAGCTTTGTTCAAACTAAGGTCCCACAGTGGAAAAAATGGGCGTACAGACAAATTATTATCAAATGCTCTAGGTAACATGTATGTCAGTTCTGTATATCATTAATGCACATGTATCACTTAAGAAGCTTAGAATTGCTCTAGAATCCTACAGTGCAATTGGGGCCCATCCAAAGCCCAAGAGAGTCCTTTCATTGGCTTCAGCAAACTTTGGGTCAGTCCTCTGCGGCACAGAAGCATCACCACTGAACAGATGAGCAGGCTATGAAACAACAACATACATTCTTACCAATGCAGTCGCCTATCGAAGGGCTTAATCTTGCATGGTGTTGAAGCCAATGATGACTGAAGATGCTCAACGGGGGTTCCACTGTTTCATGTAGTGGATGTGAGTGAACTAGATTTTAATTGCAGCTGGGATAGAGAAAGGCAGGTTACAAGAAATGGGGGAAAACAGAAGAAAAAAAAGCTGGGAAAAGTTTTTATAGACAGAAACAGGAAGATTTTTGCATCTGTTTGAGAAGATCTACAAAGAAAGGACCAAATTCTGCTAGCTTCATTCATGTGAAGGTTCCCATTTGAATGAACTGGATCACTCACATGAGTACGGTGAACTGAATTTTGCCTTAAGACTGTTCTTCTTGATACATCCCAAATCTCCAGTTGTTTTTCTTTTTAAAGTTTATTTTCACTAAAAATTATTAGAGTAGCAAATGCAGTGTACTTTTAAATCACCATATTATTAAGTGTAGTGCTGTAATTTGATAACATTTTTCAATAATAATAATAATATATCACAAAAGATTGTTAATCACACAAGATACCATCCTCCAATCTAAAACTCCCTTCAACTTCAGTGGGATTTTTGCCTAATGATCAGGCCTCAGAGCTATTTGGCTCATCTCTTTGTTGCAATATAATAGGGTAAGACAATCATTTGAATTGATAAGAAGCAGGGAATTAAGTAATAACACAGATTGTTGACATAGTTAATTTCAGGTGTGTGTAAAAAGAACTGTCTACTTGAAAAACAAATAGAAAGGTGAATACTATGGATTCTACCACTGTAACCTTTCTACCATCCAATCAGGCTGGCAGACCGATGTGGAATTTAAGCAATAGAATGAGATTTGATATACAACGCATTATTGGTAATGCTATTGTTTCAAGATCTTAACTACTAATAGAGGTGAGATGGTAAAGCTTAAGGCAGTGATACTCAGACTGTGGCTCTCAACCTGCAAATGGCTCTTTAATGGGTCTCCTATGGCTCTTTGCAGCACACGATATTAAAACACTGTGTGATTTTAATATTAACCAATCAGGATGCTTTTACTATGTTATTAACCAATTAAGTTATCAATTTGCACTAAGTTATCAACTTATTTGCTGTGAGAATAATTATATATATTAAATATTTCCCATCTGATTCACACTGCTCTGGCTCTTTTGGATAATGTTGATCACTAATTTGGCTCCTGAACCGCTGAGGGTCTGAGTATCCCTGGTCTAAGAGGTTGAGCCTATAAGGCCTTTCTCCTGTTAATTTGCGTGGATAGTTCTATTGACTTAGCCCTGGATCTTTCAATGAGCTCTGTGTGGGTGGAGCTTTGTGTCCTTATAGAGCCCCATTGATGTCAATAGGGCTCAACCATACAGGTTCAAGGATAGGCCTGCGCAGAGCTCATTGCAGGATCAGCACCTTATTGAGAACATCCCCTCTGCCTGGACATCTATACAACATTAATCTGAACTATCAAAGCCCTGTTCCAGCATGTCCTGGGTCTTGTGTAACATTTAAACTAGAGTTTACTGGCATGAACTCAACGTGGGTGATTTCAAGGTCCTAGCCGGAGATGTTCAGAGAAATCTTCCTAGGACATTATGTAAACAGGCAATCTTAGTAAAGCCACATTTCTCAACCATTTTTCTGCATTTTGTGTTTATCAGGTTGACTCCGTGCTGTAATTAGATTTTTTTCTGCCCAATCACTGTGCAGAGAAATCCTGTTGCTGAGGCTATTTTTTAATGGTATTGATCACCAAAATTCTTGACATTATTTAGAGCATTTTCATTTTATTGTCCAGTGAAATTATGTCACTGATCAGTTGCCATGTCTATTTCATTATTTCGATAACCCCTTGAGAACGGATAAAATCTGAAATAGTATGGCCCCTTTTAAGGGAAGTCTAATCATGTTTTTGAGCCAGCCTTGGAACACATGGTTCTTTATTAGCCTAATAAGCCTCCATTATCCCATTCCTAAAGTTCTATTCAAGCCCTGTATTTAACGTAAAGTACCCTGCTTAGGTTAATTAGAGCATATTATCTTGGATGAAAATGCTGAATCTTATTCTGTAGAGTCAATGCTTGGAGAATTTGTTAATACACTGCATGTACCCAGATTGGTTCTTAATCTTAACCTTGGCGTGTGTTAGCAATGCAATTACCTACTTGCAATTGCTGCCTGTTTCTTGGCAGAGGGAAATTCTGAACAGAGGGTTATTTCACTAAAGATAGAAAATGACTCATTTTGATTACTCAGTCATGTCCTTTCCTACTTATCCACATACAATGGGAAAGTCTGATAGTAGCAGAGGAAAAAGAAGCAGCATGTGAACATGTAATTTCCCTCACTTCACCGTTTAGTTGTAGTGAAACCAAAATGTCGATAAATGTAATACAGGAGGGAGCGAAAAGTTTCACCCGGGTGCAATTATTTCCAGGTAGAATTTGAATTTACAGGGGCATTGACAGTTTCAGTATTGGGTGATAGGAGTAGACTAGTCGATTTTATTTTTGTTTAACTCCAGTGTCGGGTCAGTTTTGCTTTCTGGCTCTTATGTATTCACACAATGTTCTCATATTAAGATTGCAGACTGGGAGGGGAGGGGGAATGTTTAAATCCAACCAAAACCGGTTTTAAATTAATTTTGTTGCAATTTATATTATGGTTACAGTTGGTCTATAAATATGTTGAGTGAAATTTTCAAAAGCCCCTTAATGGCTTAGGAGCTCATGTCTCATTTTCAAAAGTGATGTAGGCTCTTAGGCGCGTACGTCCTATTGACTTTCAGTAGAATAAGTACACTGCAGATGTGAGTAGTATGCAGTATAGATGGTATAAAGGTTCACAAAGAAGTGTACCTTTTTTCCACTGAAAAATTTCTACATTCAATTTTTTTCAACCAGCTCTAGGTATAAGCATAGCAGTATCAAGTGTTATTGATGGTTGTAAGCAACCTGTTGGACTATCTAACAATTTATTTGATTAGCCATTTATTAAAACAACTCTTAATGATTTATTAACCCTTTATTAACTATTTATAAATGTACCCTTAATATAAAGTTTTTACATTATTTAAAAAAACTGGAAAATTTCTTTTGTTCTGTTTATTTCAAGACCTAAATTCTTAGACTAAACTACCTGATGGTATCCCTTTAAATATATATCCTGTGTCAGTACACCTGACATGAGCCTATGACAATGAGACTGTACAAAACTATGGCAAAATTTAGTTAGAATATTGTGTGAATGCATATCATGTCCTCCTGCATTACCTAGGGTCAGTGAGGTTACCCAGGTGTAAATGAGAGGAGAATTTCGTGCTAAGAGTTTAAATCAGACCATTGATGTTAGTTTAAAACAGCATGTTTGTGGGGTTTGCATTTTTTGATTTTTGTATAAAGTTTAATTTAAAAATAAATAAATAAATAAAAGAGCTGAAATATTACATCATAGCAGCATCTTGGAGGTATTTCCACAGATGGATTATGTTAATACATGCTTAGATCATTTTTTAAAAGGGAGAATGACTTGTTATAGACTATAAGATTTTTTCCACCCAAAGAAATTATAGCCAGCAGGGTAAATTAGTATTCAAACAGTTTTTAAAACATGTCTGATGTGTCTAATGATATTGAAATGATAATTTGAGGGTACTTCCTATTTACAAGGTAATAACCCTATTCTAGGCCAAATAAATTCCGAGACTGAAAACCAAGAAATTTTAGTGTAGGATGCAGTTATTACTGAGTTAATAGGAAAGCACTCTCAAAATCATTCTTATATACTGAAGTGTGCTCTCTGACCTTTCACCTCTGCACTCATCTTGGCCACTCTAAAAACCCTCTGTCCTGATTGGCTACTGCCCTCAACTTCATGTCTGACCAATTTCTAAGCTCTCTTCCCCCAGGCTGTCAAACCATCTAGCTCAGTGGTCCCCAACGCGGTGCCCGCAGGCGCCATGGCGCCCGCTGGGGCATTTATGTGCACCCGCCTACTGACAAGGGAGCACTTCCGCTGGACAACCCGCCAGCGAGGAGTGCGGCCGCCGGACAACCAGCCGCCGAAATGCCGCCGAGAAGCAGCAACACCAAGAAGCGTCGCCGCCGAAATGCCGTTGCTTCTCAGTGGCATTTCAGCAGCGACGCTTCTCGATGACGCCACTTCTCAGCGGCATTTCGGCGGCTGGTCGTCAGGTGCCCGCCACACTCTTCTGGGAACATGAATATGCTATTGCAACAGAAAGGTTGGGGACCACTGATCTAGCTCCTTGGTATATTTTTAATGTATCCTTCATTCCCCTTCCTCTTGACAGAGATTTAGTCTTCTTTCCTACCACTAGGAGTAATTCCTGTTATAATTAAGTAATTTATAATATCAGGAGTGGGACTGATCAAAGGATGTGGCATGGGTAAGAAGTTGAGAAAGACATGTAAGAATATGAATGGGGACTGAGGACTGAAGCTAACAGAAATATACAGCAGTCAGTCAGATTGGAGAGATTTATGGAGCTTAAGAGGAGAATGGAAAAGACGTTTCAGTCTTCTTAGCATCTATGCAACGTGCCACAGGTGACCAGGATTTATCATTGAATTTGGATCATTGGTTGGATCATTAGCTTCCCCGGCCCAGGCCAGGTACTGATGGGGAGTGTGACGTGAACGCTGATACATGCCCCTCGACGTTTCAGTATAATAGTAGAGCTGGTTGATTTTTTTTTTCATTTTTTTTACTGAAACATGGTCTGTCACAGAAAATAAAATTGTTCACAAAAAAATTGTCAAAGTATCAACATTTTCCATATTTTCTCATTATTTTTTCCACAACACTTTAAATCACTATTGTAATTCTTATGGACATTGTTTTTTAAAATGTTATCAAATATTTAATTTTAATAATAATTATAATAATAAATAATAATCAAATATGGCTTTCACTGAGAAATCATGGATTTCTCAAAACAAAAACCCTCAAACAATATTCACTTAAAAAGACAGAAAATGTTGCCAACAATTTTTCCATTCTGAATATTGAAAATGGAAACAACTTTAACATTTCAAAAATTTTCACAAAATCACTTTCCCATTTTTGACCAGCTCTAATTATAACAATAATTTGCAGGTGTTTCCTGTTAACTCAGTAGTAACTGTATCCTGGGATAATAAAACTCTTTGGGGTTTGGCCCGTTTATCATATTTAAATTATAACTTAAAGGTGCATCCTGTTTACGAGGTAATAACTATAAGCTGGACTAAACAAACTCCTTTGGAGCCATTCCAATCTATTGTGTTATGTCAGACTTGAGCATGGGCTTTTAGGAAGCTCAGACGGATAATGCAATCGGTAGTAAAAGTTGCCACTGCCCTCTTTAAAAAAGGATGTAGTTTTGTCTATGTTAGAGAATGAGTTTTAAAAAATTTAAATCAGCCTCCAAAATGAGGGAGACAATTATTTAAAAATCTTAGCTGATGGCTGGGTTATCAGACAAAACAAACCCACCTGGACTCTTTGTCTGTAGATCTGAGCAAGAGTGAGATGTAAATACATATTCCAGTATTTTTCTTCTCATTCTGGTGAGTCCAAAAGGGCTTGTCCCTCTTACTGCGGTCAATCCCTTGCATGGTGAATTTGGTACTTGTGCAGTGTCAAGACCATACTCATGTTACAAGCCCAGTGAGCTCAGGCTTCTGCATTCCTGTTTGTGTTGCTACCAGTTTGCTGGTTGGGATTTTAAGACAGTTGTCCTTTTTGGGGGGTGGGAATCTGATAGAGAAAAAAACATGATTCAGGGAACAGGTGAGAAAGAAATGTAGACGGGTCAAAAGCTGAGCCTGTCAGTCCTCGCCTAGAAAACTCTGTTTGAAATGTTTTTAAAAGAGGGGAAATATAAAATAAGCAAAGTTCACCTCATGGGAGTCATGACTAAGGACAAGATGTTGAGCACTACTGTGATGTGGTGAGTGCATTCAATTCTCACTGACTTCAGTGAGTGTTGGAGGCCATCAGCACCTTCCTGACAACCCTCCTCTAAGCTAAACCAACATATTCATGCATCAAACATTCCAATAACTAGGTCAACATACAGTATTCATAAATTATTCCAGAACTATTCCACTTCTATCACATGTGGCCAGTTGCCGCATCGGTCCCAGGATATTAGAGAGACAAGGTGGGTGAAGTAATATCTTTTATTGGACCAACTTCTGTTGGTGAAAGAGACAAGCTTTCGAGCTGCACAGAGTTTTTCCTCAGTTCTTCTTCAGGGGTGGTAGTGGTGGCCTTAGCAGATTTAAGCACCTGAATGTTAAATGGGCTGAGGGCCTGGCTAAATTGTTAGTTTCTGGTCCATGTTTGGCTCTTGTTCCCAGGTCAGTGCTAGAGGGGCTGCCTGGGGAGAACATCTGAAGTGTTCTACTGGTGGGACTAAATATGTGGTAGTTAAAGGAACACTAGACAAATAACTGTGGTACAGATGAGAAGTTTTAAAAAAATGGAATGGGAAAGATCACAGTGATGAGAGGGAGGGGCAAAAGTGCATTCTTTTTTAGCCTCTGCTTTCCAAAGCATAGCTCTGAGGCTAGCAAAGATGGTGTCCTCACCAGCTGAGTGTTGCAACATACAACTGCACCACCTGAAGCCTGAGAGGGGAACTGACCGCACCCCCATCTGATGGTATGGGAGTGACGATAGCTAAGGGAAGGGTGGTTTTGTGGATTACTGAGTGGGTTGCACCTGATTTGGGGGGAAGATGGTGATCTCAGGAAAGACATATATCAGTCTAGGTACTGGGTGAGCAGCCAAGTCCACTAAGGAAGTCTACACAGAGTAGATCACTCCATGGAGTCAGACATGTTGTCTGGGTCTCTACTGCAGTGCTCAGAGAGCTAGCTACCCCACTCTGATTCTCTACGCTCATATGGGCCCAGATTATCAGTTCCTTGGTAAGAGCCAGCTGCTTTTTAGCCTATGCTTTCTATCTAAACTGCCTTATATCCTGCAAAACCTTGTTGTAGTGGGACAGCAACAATTCCTTTGAGGGCAGGGGGAGGAATTTGGCCTCTCCTGCATATGTAGGAAAGTAACAACTTCAGCATGAAGTACGTTCTGTACAGTTTCCAAAAGAGATACCAGAACTGAAAAACTCAAGAAAAATAAAGAACCAACCGCTGCATTGGCTAGCATTCTAGTTTGCACCAGTGTTTTGCTGTGCTATTTCTTAAGAGCAAAATAACCCCCAAATGTTATTTTTTGCTTCATGCTGCTCAGTATGAGTAATTCAAAGGAGAATAAAGGCTGGCATTGTGTGGAACACTCTCTCATGTGTTTACGAACCTCCTTCCAGCTTTCTGACGGAATCAAAGGGTGGAGGGAGTGTCCTCCAGTGTTTCATGTAAACATGAAATTTTTTTTCTCCAGTTCTAATGCCCATCATAAACTAGGCGTGATGAAGCATTGATGGATAATGAGCCAATGACGCATTAATCTTTTAAAACAGCTCATATGTTTAGCGTCATTCATGTCACTTTTTTTCACCTGGATACAGACTGCAAACACTTTTACCATAACTCAGAGGTGCAATTTTATTTTTATTGTATTTTTTTTACAGAGGGAAGCAGCTTTGACTGTCTTTGCAACTGACACCCATTAAACTCCTTCTGATGCTGCAACAGAGGAAAGTTAGTTCCATCCATCCAGACAGGCATTGTGTATTCTTAGAAGTCATTGCCTTGACAAGCTGGGAATAACTGGGGGGTCTCACAACATAATCATTCTGTTACTCGAGGAGCCACTGATGTATGCATAATATGTACACATTGGTCTAATTTGCCGCTGTATTATTTCACCTTCCCAACTATGTAACTCCACTGTTTTCCTTGAGTCAAAATGAAATTAAGTGGAGAATAAAAAACTTGTTTTTAAAAATGCATTTTCTCAACTTCATTGGGTAGTAATTAGGCCTGGCAGAAAATTTTCCACAAAAACTGTTTTTTCACAGAAAATTGGGCTTTCAACTAAACTATATTTTTCATGAAGAGTGTGTGCTTTCCATGGGAAATTTGGATTTTTCATCAAAAAACGGAATGACCAAAACCTGAAAGATTCTGGTTCTGAAATATTGCCACAATACTTCATAGTAGTTGTAGTTATGCCTTATGCGCCCATTCTCCATTATGGGCTGGGCTCCTCCGCTGGACTTCATCTCCCATGATGCACTGCTTCCCCTCACTGAGACATGAGAGCGTGGTGAATCCTGTGAGATGTAGTTAGACCATGGAGGCCAGCCTATAGAGAAGAATGAGAGCATGAGGAACCTGAACTACAACTGTCTTGCAGCAGCATTTCAGAATCACAATATTTTGAATTTTGATGTTTATTATTTTTTTTGCTGAAAATTCTGAAATTTTCCACAAGGACGGTGGGGAATCATCTTCCAACTAGCTCTAGTAGTAATAATAATTCTCACTATTTATATAGTGCTTTGTGCCTAGGGTGTGGTGCAGCCTCTGCAGCCTGCCACCAGCAGATTGTGGTCCTAAAATCACTAATTGGTCATTGGCGGATCACCCCAGTATAGTGTGACCTTCTGGTGGAGTATAGCTGGTATAGAGGTCCCCCTGCCCATCTTTCTCCCTGATTTCAAAGGGTGCGTAATCAGGGGAGGAGACATGGCCACCTACCTGCTGATCGCCAGCTGCACTATCTGCCCCTGGGGGCCTTTGGTAGATGGTATAACTTATAGCATCCCTTCTCCAAAGGGCCTGGGACACTGTTGGCCCAGGACAGAGAGAATACAAAGTCCACCATTCATAGATTCTAAGGCCAGAAGGGACCATTGTGATCATCTAGTTTGACCTGCTGTATAGCACAGGCCATAGAACTTTCCCCAAAATAATTCCTACATCATATCTTTTAGAAAAACAGCCAATCTTAATAGATGGAGACTACCACAAACGTTGGTAAATTGTTCCAATAGTTAATTACTCTCACCGTTAAAAATTTATTCCTTGTTTCTAGTCTGAATTTGTCTAGTTTCACCTTCCAGACATTGGATCATGTTATATCTTTCTCTGCTAGATTGAAGAGACCGTTGTTAAATATTTATTCCCCCTGTAAGTGCTTATAGACTATCAAATCACCCCTTCATCTTCTCTTTGTTAAGCTACATGGATTGAGCTCCTTGAGGCTATCACTATAAGGTATGTTGCTTATCCTTTAATCATTCTCATGCCTCTTTTCTGAACCCTCTTCAGTTTATCAACATCCTTCTTGAATTGTGGGCACCAGAACTGGTATTCCAGCAGTGGTTGCAGCAGTGCCAAAGGTAAAATAACCTCTCTACCTGTACTCAAGATGCCCCTGTTTATGCATCCCAGGATCGCAGTAGCTCTTTTGGCCTCATCATCACACTGGGAGCTCATGTTCAGCTGATTATACACTCTGACCCCGTATCTTTTTTCAGAGTCACTGCTTTGCAGGATAGAGTCTGCCATCCTGTAAGTATGGCCTACATGCTTTGTTTAGAGATGTATACATTTACTGATAGCTGTATTAAAACGCATTTTGTTTGCTTGCACCCAGTTTAACAAGTGATCTAGAACAGGAGTCGGCAACCTTTCAGGAGTGATGTGCCAAGTCTTCATTTATTCACTCTAATTTAAGGTTTCGCATACCAGTAATACATTTTAACGTTTTTAGAAGGTCTCTTTCTATAAGTCTATAATATATAACGAACCTATTGTTGTATGTAAAGTATTTAAGGTTTATAAAATGTTTAAGAAGCTTCATTTTAAATTAAATTAAAATGCAGAGCCCCTGGACCGGTGGCCAGGACCCAGGCAGTGTGAGTGCCACTGAAAATCAGCTCGCGTGCCGCCTTTGGCACTCGTGCCATAGGTTGCCTACCCCTGATCTAGAAGATCGCACTGAATCAGTGACCAATCCTCTTCGTTATTTACCATTACCCCGATTTTTGTGTCATCTACAAACTTTATCAGTAATGATTTTAAGTTTTCTTCCAAGTCATTGATAAACATGTTAATTAGCATAGGGCCAACAACCAATCCCTGCAGGATCCCCCTGGAAACAGACTTGCTTGATGATGATTTTCCTTTTAGTTACATTGTGAGACCTATCAGTTAACCAGCTTTTAATCCATTTAACATGTGCTATGTTAATTTTATATCATTCCAGTTTTTTCATCAAAATGTCATGTGGTACCAAGTCAAAAGCCTTACGGAAGTCTAAATATATTATGTCAACACTATTACCTTTATCAAACAACATCATAAAAAAGTTATCAAGTTAGTTTGATAGGATCTACTTTCCATAAATCTGTTAATTTGTATTAATTACATTACCCTTCTTTAGTTCTTGATTAATCAAGTCCCATATCAGCCACTCCATTATCGTGCCTGGGATGGATGTTACACTGACAGGCCTATAATTACCTGGGTCATCCCATTTAACCTTTTTAAAAATCAGCACATTAACTTTCTTCCAGTGTTCTGGAACTTCCCAAGTGCTCTGAGACTTATTGAAAATCAACATTAATGGTCCAGCAAGCTCCTTAGACACATCTAGGATGCAAGTTGTCTGGACATGCTGATTTTAAAATGTCTGACTTTAATAACTTCTTTTTAACATCCTACAGAGACATTAATGGAATGGAAAGAATGTTATCCTAACAATATGATGAGATGATATCTGTTTTTCTCCAAATACAGAAGATAAATATTTATTGAACACTTCTGCCTTCTTTTCATTATTATTTATAATCCTGCCATTTCCATATCATAATAGACTAATTCCATTGTCATGATTCTTTTTGTTTCTAATATATTTTTTAAATTCCGTCTTCTTGTCCTTAACTCTACTGTCCATAGATTTCGTCTTGTCTCAGTTGGCTTCTCTTATCAATTTTCTACAATTCCTAACTTCTGATTTATATTCATTATTATCAACTTCCCCTTTCTTCCATTTGTTGTATATTATTTTCTCATTTTTCACAGTTACCTTCCTTCATTTTTCACAGGTTGGTTTTTTTAACCAGCACAGCCTTCTTCCTTAATTGTAGGATTGTTTCTTTTTGGACATACAGTAAGATGTTTTTAAATTATTCCCAATTATCAAGCACATGTTTCTCATTAAATTCTTTCTGACAGCTGTTTTAGCTCATAATTGTTTTCTGCTTTGTGAAATTAGTCCTATTAAAGCACCAAGTATATATTACTAGACTGGACTTTATCCTGCTTGTACCTAAGCTACCAAGAACTTTTAATTCTGTGATCAGTTCTTCTTTTTCTGTTAGGACAAAGTCTAATATAGAATTCCCCCTTGTTGGCTGAAACACTTAAGGAAATTGTCATCTATAATGTTTAGAAATTCCAAGGATGTTTTATTACTAGCAGCATGAGACCTCCAGCATATGTCAGTCAAATTGAAATCCCCCATGATCACACAGGTTTCTTGTTTTCCCTACACATTATAGATAGCGTAAGGAGGCATTTATCTTGTTTCCTGGTGTGATTTGGTGGTCTGTGGCAGACACCAACTAGTACCCAATCTTGTGCTTTATTTGTTAGGACATTGATCGATAAGCATTCAAGATCTTTTTTTTTTTTTCAAGTTAACAGTGACTCAGAAACAGGTAATGCCATTTATGACTTAGAGTGGTACTTCCCCTCCCCTTTTGCCCGCTCGATCCTGCCTAAATAGGTTATAACCATTGATTTTAACATTCCAATCATGCAAAGCATCCCATCAGGTTTCAATAATACCAAATAGATCAAATGTATGCTAATAAATGAGCAATTCCGATTCCTCTTGTCTGTTAGCGACGCTCCGATCATTATTTTGTAGGCAATTCAAGAATTTCTTTTCTTCTTGTCCTTTGATTTCTCGATTAATTTTGTTCTCAACCTCTCAGTTTTGTGCTACCTGAGTGCTCATATCTTCCCTCTTTTTTACTCTCTCCTTTTGCTATTAGTTTAACTCCCTCCTGATTACTCTAGCCAACCTGTCCCCAGGAGATTGGTACCCCTTATACTGAGAGGAAGGGTACCCAAACTATACATTACACCTCTCTGCTGAGCTGTGCTTTGGGTTGTAGGCAAGGGCCCACTAAAGTTGTATTCAAAGCACTGTACAGACGGTGAGGTAGGTGGGTAGTGGTAGCTTCTCTTTAATATGGAAATAGGACTTACTTATATCAGCAACAGCATGGCTTCAAATGGCCCCCCAGAGGAAACTACAACAGATACGATACTGAAAACATCAATTAAATTAGGTGATGCCTACATTTTAAGGTCCAGTGTACTGTGACTTGCCAGGGCAGAGAAACACATTGGCAGATCTTTCTAAATGCTTCATAACCAGAAATTTTTTCTCAATATAATAACACCACTGAACAGGTTTTTGTAGTTGAACCCAGGACTGGATCTAACAGTGTGAGCCTTTACTGGTAAACCTAAAAGACAAAGTATGTTAGCTCAGAGACAGTAGCAGCTCATAAACCTCAGTATGTGGCGTAGCCACTAGAGGGGGACACAGAGCCACCCTGTGGAGGAGGAGGAATATATGCTAGTACAAGGCATTGGGTATGTCTGCTGTGGCCTGTAGTTTTAACGCATTGGCCTGTGACCTAGTCAATATATCACTACTATTAAAGCTGTTAATGGAACATAGTACTATATTTCACCTGCATTCTCTCTTAATGGTTTGTTTGACTGTTTATTAAATCTCACCCTGTAAAGAGAGACACAGTGGTGAGTCACAAGAAAATTGTTAGTGTTGGAATCTTAATATGATGTGGAATAATTCCCATGAGGGGAAGAGGTGATTAGTCTTTTTGGCTCGGCGCACACAAGAGTTTCCAGGTTTGGCAAAAAGTCCCATAAAAATGCCAAAAGGCACTTCTTGTCTTCAGAGCCTTCATTGCAAGAGCATCACAAATGTAAAGCTCAGCTTCATAGGGACCATCTGCTGTATCTGGGATAGGGGAACTGTCATTTCTATTTTAGTTTTGTTACATTGTCTAATTTGGTGTAAATGAGGGAATGATCCCATTATCATGGGGAAGTTTCCTGGCTTCTACTCTACCCCGGTGGAATCAGCTATCAGTAAGAGCCCTACATTCCCCTTACACTGGGAAAAAGAACAAACCTTTGCTTTTTCACAAAATGGCTGCTCAGTTGTTGTTGTAGAATACTATGTTATTTTATATAAGGCTGTTTGAGTGAAACAGGCAGCAATCTGTATTGTACAAGGACATTCCGAATGGAACCTGCATGTTTCTGAATCAAACTAGAAAAAACAAAGCTGTTCGCCTCATTTTACTGGGGTCAGCACTGACCTACATTTAGGGCCACATCCTCAGCTGGTGGTAGATCGATGTAACTGCATTGACATCAGTGGAACTATACAGATTTGCACCCGCTAAAGATCTGGCCAGAGATAAAGCCCCATATACATGTCAGTTATCTTAGCAGTTCTGGGTTTCCAGTAAAGCTGTATTAAATCCATCTGTTTGAGTTTGCATGAGTTTTGGTGAGACCCACTCACCTCAGTCTGGTGGATTTGGTTAAGAGGCTTTTTGCACTCAGAATGAAATCAACACCTTTTGTTGACCAGGTTAAGAAGCTCTAGGGGGTCTGTCCACTTCCTTCTGAAACCAGAGATTTTGTCACTTTCATCACAAAACTCCGGAAACTAAATGCATCAGGACTTGTCTTCACTACCTCGCTAAATCGGCGCCACTGCCATCAATGCAGCAGCATCGATTTAGTGGGTCTGGTGAAGACACACTAAGGCGATGGGAGAGCATGCTCCCATCAATGACAGTACTCCACCTTAATGAGATTAGTGTAACTTAGATCAACTTACAACGTTAGTGTTGACAAGGCCTCAATTTCAGAGGAACATTGTGTCAAAGCCGTTTCTTTTTGCTGTCTTTGGAATCCAGTTACAATGTTAAGTCTGAAACACCCAGATAAGTGAGTTTCTCTAAATTGGGTTTCATTGCAAAAAAGTAGCACAGCTAGAGAAGCCAGCCTAATTTAAAGCAACCCCTCTGGGAATTAATTTCAGTAGCAGAAATAATAGCTCCTATAACTTCTCTTATCAGGCAACATTTCTTGTATCAATAATTATAAATTTGAAAATTTACCCAAAACTAAGTTTGGTGAGATGGATTATTTGGCTCTTAAAAAAAGAAAAAGCTAAAAGCCCTGCTGCTGACCTGTTTCTAACCTCTCTGTACTAATGTCTCTTGGGCCTTATACAAATCTTCTGGACAGTGATAAATTTGGCAGCTCCATTTTCACTATTGGCTCATATGAATGCTATTTTCAAAAAACCTCCCTCCCAAGATATGTTCACTGTTCATTTCAGCAGAAGTTTGTTGGGTTGGGAAAGGGTTAAGTCTCAGTTTTGCAGGCTCACGTTGATGGCTCCTATTTTACTTTGTCCTTGTTTCTTATGTCAGACACATGTCTGGACTGAAACGATAATACAGTCAGTGTCTGGATTTCAGTCAAGGATTAGGCTCTCCGCCCTGTTATTTGTGTTACTCCTTGAAGTTTTAAGTGATTTTAGCACTGTAAAATAACAGTTGTGGTTTGGTAGTTCTTTAGGCCTATTGTGAATGGTACCACCCTCCATTTACCCTGGTGCAGGCTTTTGAGCTAGCTTTCAAATCCAGGTCCTGGCATGGAATCCAGCTGGCGGCACATGTTGTTCTTCCATATGTGTTTTCAGACAAGTTGCCAGTGGCTGGCATGTGAAGTCTTAGTGGTTTACCCAAGGTGGCCAGTGAGAATCTGCATTCAAGCTGGAAACTGTGAGTTTAGAAGGTTTCTGCTTTTTTGTAGGGTAGTGATCCAACGGGAGAGCCATACTTGACAACATATGCAGAGATATATGAGATTTCAGTTCAAGATGGGGAAAATATGGTGAGAACAACTGATTGTGTGAGATTTCCACCATTTTTGGGACCAAAATCTTCACCATCAAACCTTCACCAGAATGACTGTCCTAATGTACCTTTTGTGTTAAACCTGATCTGGATTCAGATCTGAACACACATATCCTCAGCCCATTTTTATGTTGACTAAGCTGTTTTGTGGTGAGACTCCTCACAGAATCCTCTTTACTAACGTCTTTTGCTGGAGAAATTCAGACAGTATTCTGTGAGTTCATGCTCTCCAAACCCATCCACCGTGAATAACAATGCTGTCTTAACTAGCTTAGGTAAAGGGAACTTTCTTACATATTAGATATTAACAGCACCTTTGATATGAGTAATAGTGGAATATTATTGAATGATTTAACAATCCCTTAGTCTATCTTTCTGAATTTCCTTTTAGGTGTTTTCAGTCAGAATTTAGTCCTTCACTGAGAGAGAGAGAGAGAGAGAGAGTGTTACTATTACATTAAAAATCGTAGTTTGCCAATAGCTACCTCACATTGTCAGAGATGCCACCGTTTTTCTTCCTACTTGCAATACAGAAAAAAGCATCATTTCCGATGCTTGATAATGGTAGACAAAAGATGACTCCTTAACAGTGACAGAGTACATAAGGTGCCTCAGGGTTCAATGCTGGGTCTTTTGTGTACAGTGTAAACTGTAATATATTACTATGGGATTAGTCACTTCACAAGTACAGTTGAACAACCTCCCTAATTTGCAATATTATTTGAAGATGAATTAATAAGGATTTGATCAAAAACCCATTGAAGTCAATGGAGGCCCTAAGCAATCAAGCATGATAAATATAGCAAAAATACTGTAACCCAAAATGTGGTTTGTTGATTTGCTCTGTCATGTAATATAGTGTTATATATTGGGCTAAACTTCATTAAAACTAGTGGGTGTAACAGCTGCCTTTATTTATAAATATAAGAAACAATTAAGCCCCTACATGGAACCAGACAGCTGAAACAATAGCAGCCTCCACCCAATACACAAGAACTTCACTGCCCAAAACAAAAGCCCATGCAAGGCACATATGGAGGGGTTTGGGTTGGGTATTGTTTGGAGGACGTGTGATGTCTGTATGAGAGAAGTAGCAGAAACAACAGGGTAGTTGAGAAAGAAGCAGCAGAAAGCCAAAGATGCAGCTGGAATGTGGCCCTACAAAAGCCTAGAGAGAGAGCTTTTCGGCTAAGTGCTGGCTGGAAAGGGGCTTGGAACTGTAAGCAAAGAATGATCTCTTGCTGTTTTATTCCTGCTGTGCTCAGAGAAACAGGATTTTGTACATTATTTGTAAATAAATAGAATTGCATCAAAGAAACATCTGACACCATCATCAGTTTCTTCTCCTAATCAACAGGATCTGCTAGACTCTAAATTTTGGCTAACCACTTGAGTAAAAAAAGAGGTAACAGTGGTATAATTCTGTATGCTGTACTTCATAGTTTACTGGTAAATGTATTTTGCTATATATATATATATATATATTTTTTACAAAAGTGTAACATTCAGATTATTGGTGTAAATCCATTAATTTCAATTCAGTTACACAAGGGTTGAGCCAGTTTAGCTGCGTTGCTCGGGTGTGGATTTTTCACACACTTAAGCAATGTAGTTATACCGACCTAATTGTCTAGTGTAGACCAGGCCTTATTCTCAGCTCTATCTGAAAGCTTTAACGAACAGATGGCTTTTGTATGTGTGACATTCCCCAGGGGTACCTAGGGTTGTGAGGCACCCCCCTACCACCTACCCTTAGCGTGAGGAAGCCTTGTCCGTGCCTGCTGGGGGTCAGCTCCACAACTCCACCAGCCACAGGCAACACAAGCCCCTCCACGCCCCCCCCTTCAACCTACACAGGCTTCTCTGTCTCTCTACAGGTTAGTGACAGGCGCACTCCAACCCCCAGCCCCTCTGTGCACCTGCCTGTAATGCCCTGTTCCGCAGGACATTCACAGTATTCACAGTGTCGTTGCTCCCCTAGGAACTGTACGCTCGGGCTTACCAGTTTCACTCCACATCACTGCTCTGCTTAACACACAGCATGTAGATACATTTGTAGTGACATCAAGAAAAAGTTTATTTAACAAAGTATAAACATTCCAGTGAGAGCAAGCAGAAATGTTAGAAACAAATGGTAACATATAAAATAAAATCCTAACATGCATCTAGAGCCTAGACTTAATTAACAAGATATTCTCATCTCTAATCAAGTATTGCTCACCAGCGTTTTTCATCCAGGCAGCCTGTGATCCCTTCATCATGAGACAAGCCTGTGACGGGTTGGATCACAGAAACCCCCTTGGGAGCTGCCACCCAATGTACCAAGAGTACTTCTGCTCCTGTTTTCCCTGCCAGCTGAGGACTCCAGCACCCTGTCTTGCTGAGCCAGACATGCCCATCTGCTCCAACAAAGACCCAGGGTCTGAATCACTTGCCCCAAAGCTGCAAGTTTACCTGAAAACAGCTCACAGTAGTGTGCTTGTCTTTAGCACTCAGATGCCCAACTCCCAATGGGGTCTAAACCCAGATAAATCCATTTTACCCTGCATAAAGCTTATGCAGGGCAAACTCATAAATTGTTCGCCCTCTATAACACTGATAGAGAGATATGCTCAGTTGTTTGCTCCCTCAGGTATTAATACATACTCTGAGTAAATTACTAAATAAAAAGTGATTTTATTAAATACAGACAGTAGGATTTAAGTGGTTCAAAGTAGTAACAGACAGAACAAAGTAAGTCACCAAGCAAAATAAAATAAAATGCGCAAATCTATGTCTAATCAAGCTAAATACAGATAATCTCACCCTCAGAGATGCTTCAGTAAGTTTTTCTCAGACTGGACACCTTCCAGGCCTGGGCACAATTCGTTCCCCTGGTACAGCTCTTGTTCCAGCTCAGGTGGTAGCTAGGGGATTCTTCATGATGGCTCCTCTCCCTCCTTTGCTCTCTTCCACCCCTTTATATATCTTTTGCATAAGGCGGGAACCCTTTGTCCCTCTGGGTTTCCACCCCCCCTCACTGGAAAAGCACCAGGTTAAAGATGGATTCCAGTTCAGGTGACATGATCACATGTCACTGCAAGACTTCATTACTTACTTGCCAGCACACACATATACAGGAAGACTCACAGGTAAACACAGTCATCTGCAGACAATAGGAGTTAATGGGACTCATCAAGATTCCAAACCATCATTAATGGCCCACACTTTACATAATTACAATAGGCCCTCAGAGTTATGTTTTATATTTCTAGTTTTAGATACAAGAGAGGTACATTTCTACAAATAGGATGATCACACTCAGTAGATTATGAGCTTTGTAATGATACCTTACAAGAGACCTTTTGCACAAAGCATACCCCAGTTGCATTATATTCACTTATTGTCAAATTTTTCTAAAACTATCCCAGTTACATTATATTGACTTATCAAGTTTTTATAAAACCATATAGACTGCACAACGTCACAAAGCCATTTTGTCAATTTGTCCCATAGGTGAAGCATGCCATGTGTCTCCTTGCATTCTTCTGATATGCCAGACAAACCCCTTGTCGGTTTCACAGTCTTGATTAGATGGTGGCTCAGTATGCAAATACACTTACGTTGTAAGGCACATGTTTACTAGACATAGAGATAAGCATCTACTACCCTCTGCCTGAACAGAACCTATCCAAGGCATGTCATCTCCTGGTGAACTGCCTTCAACTTCAAGGCTTTAAGAACATAATTTCTACTATAAATACATAACTTCTTAAGTACTATCTGTACATACATTTCTCAATTATTATGATGACCAGTGAGCTACTGGCTCTCAGTAGAGACCTTACATGCCACCCTTTGGTGAATTATTGTGCATATATCTGATCCAGGGGACTCCTGTAAAATCCTGTGCCCCCTGCACCTACTGCCAGTTGGCACAAAGAAGTTCCTGGGTCACAGTATTATGCCCTGAGTGGTACTGAAAACTCATGCTAATGATAAATTAGGCTCCTTTTTCATGAAGACGCACCCTCATAATTGCTTTTTTGTACACTTGCCTTGCAAGCGATCTCAGCATTAGATTGTGTTCTTCCAACAGGCTCCGAATCATACTTCCTCAGTTTTAGCCTTTTCGTCAAAACTGAACCATAGGTTTTGCAACCTTAACAGTCTACTTTAAAATAAATGGTTAGAGTGAATAGGCACTGTGATTCATGATTTGGCCATTTTACACTTCATTGACTCTGACTCCTTATTCACTAAAACAACGAGGAGTCTGGTGGCACCTTAAAGACTAATAGATTTATTTGGGCATAAGCTTTCATGGATAAAAAACCCACTTCTTCAGATTCATCCTTATTCACTGGCCTCCCCTAGGCCTTCATTGCCTGTGTCTACCCATAGGAATCCTAACTCTGTGTTGCGATTGGTTCAAAGTTTAGCTGTGACAGACTAAGGTTGGTCTGTTGGTCGGAAAAGTTATAAGGCGTGACGTACACTGAAAAAACCACACCTTTAACTGACAGAGCTATGCCAACAAATGCAGCTGTGCTAATGGAGGGATCCACTGATGGCGCTAACATAATTTGGAGAGGTGGTGATCCTACACATACAGAAAAATGCCTTCTGTCAGTATAGGCTGTGTCTACATGAGGGGGCTATGCCAGTACAGCTATATGAGTGTAGTCATACATCAGTATAGTGTAGACATGCCCTAAGTCTGGAGCACCTCTATAGTTGGTGATAGCAGATTGATTATTCTAGAATTATTTTATTCAGCCTTACTCGGAATCCATTTCAGTGGACGTTTGACTTAAACTGTTGCATAATGGAATCTGAATGAGTCATATGAGTCTCTCAACTTACTGTAGACAGTAAAGCTGAATTTTCGTTTTGCTCACACAGCATTTGGGGCCAATTCTCTCTTGTTCCCAGGGTTTAAGGAGAGCAGAACTAGCCCTGCGGGAATACCTGGAAACAAGGGGGCACCCTGGCCATAGAACTGCCAGAATGGCTCTACACTGGCTCCTCTTCCTACACTGCTGAACTCCAAGTATTCATGCCAGGTGGACACCCATAGTTGGCTATTGCTACTTGAGGATAAGTTAGCCCAGCCTTCAAGCCACCTTTGTGGTTCTCTCCTCACTCTGTTCCAGTGCCAAGTGCAGGACAGGAGCAACAGAGAAAAATTGAGACCAAATTGGGAAGTATTGCCAATACAGAGGAGGATCAGATTTCATGCAAAAAGATTTGTATGACCATGAAAACTGGAGTAATAGAAATGGGATGAAATTTAATAGTGCAAAGTGCAAGATCATGCACTTAGGGACTAACAACTAGAGTTTTTATTATAAATTGTGGACTTACCAGTTGGAAGTGACAGAGGAGGAGAAAGACCTGGGTGCATTGGTCGACCACAGGATGACTATGAGCCACCAATGTGATGCAGCCATGAAAAAGGCCAATGCAACCCTAGGCTGCATTAGGAAAAGTATTTCCAGTAGAGCTAGGGAAGTGTTATTGCCATTATATAAGGCACTGGTGAGACTTCATCTGGAATACTGTGTGCAATTCTAGTCTCACATGTTTAAGAAAGATGAATTCAAACTAGAACAGGTGCAGAGAAAGGTACCAGGACAATCAGAGAAATTGAGAACTTGCCTTATGAGAAGAGACTTAGGAAACTTTGCTTGTTTAGCCTAACCAAATGAAGGCTGAGGGGAGATATGGTTGCTCACTATAAATACATCAGTGGGATAAACACCATGAAGGGATAGGAGTTATTTAAGTTAAGTGCCAATGTTGGCACAAGAACAAATGGATATAAACTGGCCATCAACAAGTTTAGGTTGAAATTAGACTAAGGTTTCTAACTATCAGAGGACTGAAGTTCTGGAACAGCCTTCCAAGGAGAGCAGTGGAGGTAAAAAATCTAATTTGTTTCAAGACTGAGCTAAATAAGTTTATGGAGGGGATGGTATGATGAAGTTGCCTACAGTGCCATCCACATCTGCTAGCAGCAAATATCTCCAGTGGTCGGAGATGGGACACTAGTTGGGGAGGGCTCTATGTTTGCTACAGAGAATTCTTTTCAAGGTATCTGGCTGGTGGGTCTTGTTCATATGTTCAGGGTCTAACTTACCGATTGCCATATTTGGGGTTGGGAAGGAATTTTTCCCCAGGACAGATTGACAGAGATTCTGGGGTTTTCGCCTTCCTCTGCAGCGTGGGGCACGGGTCACTTCTTGGTTTGAACTTGAGTAAATGATGGATTCTTTTTAACTTGAAGTCTTTAAATCAAGATTTGAGGACTTCAGTAATGCAGAAGTTGTGGGCCTACTGCCGGAGTGGGTGGGTGAGGTTCTGTAGCCCTGTAATGTGCAGGAGGTCAGACTAGATGATTATGATGGTCCCTTCTGGCCTTAAAGTTTGAATCTATAAGTCGCTGATGGGGAAGCTGCATTCTTTCAGTCTTGTTCCCAGACTTCCTTTTGTTGTTGTTGGTCTATTTTTCATGATTGTTCTCTAACTTGCATCCCCTAAGTGAGAAGCTCACACACAGGCTATTGATCCCTGATGTGTTTGAATTCATTGGGCTGCTTATCTGATTTGGACTTGCCTTTACATTTTTCAGATTTCATTTGAAGAAATCTTTTGGCAGGATTTGCAATCTTCAAAAACCTTGTAAGCAGCAGAAAAATCCCAGGTGGTGCTTAGGAAATTCCTGAGTTCTGAAAATTATTTTGGATTAAAATTTCTGAGCTAATCATCTCTATGAGAGTTTTAGAGTGAAACTTTGAATTACTTTATTGACTTCACTTTGTACAGAATAAATCTTTGGAATTTTTTTCCCTGTAAAAGGCCATTACCAAAAAATAAGCTGGGGATCAGCAGCAGAATAGAGTTACTGCATTAGCCTTTCGCTTGGGGAACTGGTTCAAACCTACCCTTGGTTTCAAGTGAAAAAGCTTCACTTGTCAAAATCCTAATTATAAATGGAAAGTTGGCCATATTGCAAAACAACATAACATGTGGCACAATTCAGCATGACTGACAGTCTGTCTCTGGAGAGGCACAGGAGTAGTCAAACAAGAGGTACTGGTCAGGACTGAGATGCTTTGGCAAAGCTTTATAAAAGCCCAGAACTGGAACAAAGAAGGATGCAGAGCAGGGGTCGGCAACCTTTCAGAAGTGGTGTGCCAAGTCTTAATGTATTCACTGTCATTTAAGGTTTCATGTGCCAGTAATACATTTTAACGTTTTTAGAAGGTCTCTCTCTATAAGTCTATATTATATAACTAAACTATTGTTGTATGTAAAGTATATAGGGTTTTTAAAATGTTTTAGAAGCTTCATTTAAAATTAAATTAAAATGCAGATCTTATCAGTTTAGTGTGACCTTGCCCTTGCTTTTCCTTGCTGAGTTTTCCAATGTCTGGCACATATTTGGATACTTTAAGCTGCACACAGGCTTCTGAGTGATCAGTTGTTAACCGGCTCCAAGAGGGACAGAGGACAGATTCCATGTGTGAAAATACCTGTTCACACAGGTATGTGGATCCAAATGCTGAAAGCATTGCAAACGCAATTTTCTTCAAACAGTTAAATTTCACTGCCAGGGACGTCCAGCAGGTCAGAATAGAGGCCCCATAATCTCTCTCGGTAGCTTCAATTGCACTCTGCAGATCTCCAAACTTTGATGCCCACAATTCTGAGCTTTTTAACTGAATGAGCTGCATTTCGAAATCTTCAACACCCATTCACTGAAATACAGACAAATCCAAGTTGCTTTCTTTGAACTTTTCAGGTTTAATTAGAAAAGAAAGCATTGGGCCAAATCACTGGAAATCTTGAAATCTGTCAGAAAATTCTGATTCCAGTTCTTGCATGTACATTCCAATCTCATCGACACTGACAGTGCAACGTGTCGATAGCTCTTTTATGTGTTGGAAGTAGCGGAAAGTCGAAGTTTGAATATCCCGAGAAAAAACTGCTAGTTTTACAACAAATGCCTTCCAGGCTTCATAAAGATCCAGAACCGTTTGCCCTGCACCCTGGAGACAGAGGTTGAGTTCGTTTAGGTGAGCAGTGATGTCAGTTAGAAACATGAGCTTACACAGCCATTTGTCATCATCCAGTTCAGGGTAGTTTTGTGCTTTTTCCGACAAAAAGGCCTTGATTGCATCAAAACAGTTTACAAAGCGCACCAAACCCTTGCCACGACTTAGTCACCGAATGTTGTTGTGAAGTGGAATGTCGTTATAAGCACTGTCCATCTCTTCTAGCGGTGCTTGAAACTGTCTGTGAGTCAAAGCAGATCAAGCAACAAGGAAATTCACAATTCGCATCACTGTATTCATCACATTATTATGCTCTGAATTAGAAATTTTAGCACACAGCTTTTCTTGATGGATGATACAGTGAAATTTGACTGTCGGGTGGCCAATTTGATCTTCAAGTAACTTTAAAAATCCCTTCTGTTTTCTGACCATGGCAGGAGCACCATCTGTTGTCACACAAAATATTTTTCTGATATCAAGTTCTCGTTCTTCAAAATGGTTTACAAAACTTTCCACTATATCTTCCCCCTTTGTTGTGCCATGCAGGGGTTTTAGGCAACAAAATTCCTCTTGGATTTCATTGGAAGCACAATATCTTGCAACAACTGCCAAACGTGGAACGTTGTTTATATCCACGCTCTCATCAACTGCAACACTAAACACTGTTGTGTCTTATAATGCAGTCGTCTGCTTTTCGTTAATGTTTTCTGCCATTTCGCTTATGCGTCTCTCAACTGTTCTGGCAGAGACAGGCAGTTCATTTATTCTAGATACGATGGTATCATTGGCAAATCATTGAACCAAACCTCCAAACTGCTGAGAAAAACTTCATTGTACCACAGAGTGATGCAGGCCAATTTTAGGAAGGTTCCACTGAAGGTGATCAACTGTCCCCAGAACTTACTGATGGGAGCCTTAAAGTATCTGCAAATGGCACATAAGTACCAAGACGTATGATGGTGCATCCTTCATGGGAAACTGTAGGTCCATGCAAATGTGCACAGCCGGCATGTGCAGAGCAAAGGTTGTCCATGGGCGCTATGGCAGGCTCCGGCACCACTTGAGACTATGGACCACTTTCTGGTGACTTGTTTTTTTACGCAGCAGCTGTGGGGACTTCTGGCTACATGGTGGCAGTTGCCAGACTTGGCTTGATTGGACAGAATTATTTACAGCTAGTCTTAGGCTTGTTCCTGGATGAACAAGGGCTGGAGCAGCGGGCTGAGCAGGGCCGGTGGACGGAACCCCGGCTGGCAGGGGGCTGGCGGTCGGTACCCCAAGCCGGCAGCAGAGTGCCACTGGGTTGCTGACCCCTGATGTAGAGTTTAGGACTGAGGTGGGTGCATTGCTAGGGCTGTGTAAGGGCTTCAGACTGGCATAATAGAAAAGCGACAGGTAAAGAATGAAGTGCAATGTCAGAATTGTGCAGAGGCCCAGGACTTGGAACAGCAGTAGAGTTTGTCCAAAATATGCTCTTATAATACTTCCAGCTTTATTTTTCTCTCTTGCTTCCAAAAATGATACAGAATTGTTCAGTTTAAGCAAGGAGATTTGGATTTTTTTATTTTAGTTTTAAAACCTGCAGAGCCATAGCTTTGTTTTGTGTGTTTTTGTTTGTTGGTGTTTTGCTTTTTTTTTTTTTTTTTTTTTTTTTACACAAAGGAAACAGGAATTGTTTGTCTGTCTAGCCCTCTTCCCCCTCCCTTATCCTTTTCCACCTGTTTAGATGTTTTCACAGTGGGATAACATACATTCCCTCAGGACCAGGGCTCAGCTGTTAGGAATGGAAAATAAAACCAACGTTTTCAAAGTATTTTTAGCCCAGAGAAAATAAGACCATTTCAAATACCATACGCCCACCAGCTCCTCTGGCTTGCAGAGATCCGTGCCCAGAGAGAAAGGAAACAGTGTGATTAGGCTGAGCCCATTGATTTCAGATCAGTGCCAAATCTTCTGGAGTGAATCACTCCATGATCCCACCCACCCCCGTTTTTTTTAAAGGTGCTTTCCCCAGAAGTCACATCATCTGGCTTTTCTCATGTTTGTGTCACTTGTGCTTTCATTACCATATATGTACTTAGCCAGTCTGAGCCTCCTGCCCTGATCCCTTTGTACAAGTTAATCTGTTGATGACTTGCTAATCAGCAGGTTGCAGATGGATCTCCTATTTCTCTCTGATCTGTCTTCTTGTAAATCTCAAGGGACTGGCCTCTGAGAAGAGGCAATGTGGTAAGGGGATATGGCACTAAACAGATGATGCATATTTTAGACATACCTAATGGCTGCTCTGGGTTTCCAGGCTCCCCAGATGCCATTTGCTTTTAACAAATGTCTAAGCAAGCTGCAGAGATGATATTTTAAAAATGTCTTTGAAATGACTGAGTTGCATTTGATGGCATTTGCAGCATGTGTGCTCTTGACAGTTGCCCTCTGTTCTACCAAGTTGTTATTTCTGCAGGTAAAATGTGCCCTGTGATATGATAAGAGGGAAAATATAAATGGACTACTGGCTCATATGAGAGGTGGATCTGAAGTCACTTGGCTCCCTAAATTAAGCCAGGACTGAGTGCTTTTGAAAAGCCCATCCATTTTGTTTTCCTCTTTTTATTCCTAAAGAGATGGAGCATCCTCACAAAGAAAATGTGAGCAAGTAAGCACAGCTTTACTTAGGCCTGCAGGCAACTTAATGCTGACTTTGTTTCAAAGTAGCAGCCGTGTTAGTCTGTATCTGCAAAAAGAACAGGAGTACTTGTGGCACCTTAGAGACTAACAAATTTATTAGAGCATAAGCTTTCGTGGGCTACAACCCACTTCTTCGGATGCATGCATGCTGACTGCTACCAGCAAATCTGTTACTTCTGTTGGTACTTTTTATCTACAAAATCTTGAGCACATTACTTTTGGAAGGCTAAGGCTATCACTGCCGTATGTCGTGAGAGAGAGCTATTGTTTTAAAATCACTATCAGTTGGTCAATTTGGTTAGAACAAGAAGGAATACATGCATAATGTTTTCAAGCCTCACGCTGGGAAGGAAGTTGAAGCAATGTATGTCTGGAATTAGCCAGTAGTAGCAAGTGTTAATCCCATCAGAGCATATGACAGTGGTGATGCTAAGAAAGCACATGCTCCTTGGGAGTAAGATATTTTAGAAGACCCACAAAGAATGGCCCCATGAAATTCACCAGGTTCAGAGAGCTTGGAGTCAAAGTTCCAATAGAGAGCCAGCCACACAACCCTGTACAGAGCATCTCTGAAGAGATGCCTGCCTCTCCTTTTACAAAGGTCTTCATGCCCCAAATATACAAAAGTTAATGGTGAAGCAGACAAAAGCCTGGACCAGATTTTTCAGAGACCGTTTCAGAGTTGAATATGTAGCATTCCTATTCTTCATTAAAATTTGATAAAGGTGGTTTAAAGAATGTTGGCAAAATTCTGCCTCCAGGTTGACTGTGGGATTGCACTACCCTGCGGATAGAATTTGTCTCAGTTTTATGTGGCTGGTTTTCATATTATCATTAAGTTGTAATCACTAGCAATAAAACCTGGACCTGACACACCTCTCAGGAATGGTTTGTCTATTGTGTAGTCCTGTCTGGAGTGCAGAGGATTGGACTAGATGACCTCTCAAAGTCCCTTTCTGTCCTACACTTCTGTGATTCTGTGATCACCTTTTCCTTACCCTTTTTCCCATCCTCGGCTGAATTCTATTTTGGAAAGTTTGGGTGGGATTTTCGAAGCCCTCGATGTTGGCTTAGCTCTGTTCCCATTGAAGTCAATAGTAAACGCCCAGTGACCTCAATAGGAGCAGAGTTAGGCCAACACTGAGCATTTTTGAAGATGCTGTCCTTCATGGAAGGAAAACTAGGGAAATAATAAACTTTGCAACATATGTGGCCTTATGACAGGAGCATTTTGAATGGTAATTTGGGCAGGGGCACCATTTTAGATTGTATGGGGGAGGGGATTTTTACTGTTTCTAGTTTTTTTCATAGGCATAATTTGACTTCTATATTTGGGGGCGGGGGCAGGGCCCAGTGGGGCTCAGGCATACAGCAGGGTCTGGGGATGGAGCACCACTTCAACAGGCCACCGAGTCTGTCTGGATTGGAGGGGCGGGGGGGTGGGTACACAACCAAAAATTATAACTCAAAGAGGGGGCTCAGCTCAAAAAGTTTGAAAACTGCTCAGGGTGCAGGCGAGGTAGCTAGGGGCTGTGTGCAGACAGGGGGTAGCTCAGGGTGTAGGGAGGGGGTAGCTAGAGGCTGTGTGCAGGCAGGGAGGTTGCTCAATGCAGGGAGAGGTAGCTTGGCACTGTTTGCAGGCAGGGTGTAGCTCAGGGTTCAGGGAGGGGGTAGCTGGGGCTGTGTGCAGGCAGGGTGTAGCTCAGGGTACAGGGAGAGGTAGCTAGGGGCCGTGTGCAGGCAGGAGGTAGCTCGGGGTGTAGGGAGGGGGTAGCTAGGGGCTATGTGCAGGCAGGGGGGTAGCTCAGGGTGCAGGGCAGGGGTAGCTAGGTGCTGTGTGCAGGCAGGAGGTAGCTTGGGGTGTAGGGAGGGGGTAGCTAGGCGCTGTATGCAGGCCTTGGGGAGGGAGCAGAGCCAAATGGAAAGCAGAAATCTGGGTGTGCCCCATTTGTTGCCTCTGCAAGATATCCAGTTTGGTGGGGCAACACCCCCCCAGTCACCACCAATCTCCACCCATGTGGGGACCAGTGTCCCCCCACCCATGGCACCCCTGAATTTGGACTCTGATGTGAATTTGTGAGACATATATGACATCAGAAACAGGGTTAATAGACTAGCATGTAGACCAGGGGTCAGCAACGTTTGGCATGCGGCTCGCCAGGGTAAGCACCCTGGCGGGCCGGGCCAGTTTATTTACCTGCTGATGCGGCAGGTTCGGCCCCCACTGGCCGCGGTTCACCGTCCTGGGCCAATGGGGGCGGTGAGAAGTGGCGTGGGCGAGGGATGTGCTGGCCACGGCTTCCCGCTGCCCCCATTGGCCCGGGACGGCGAACCATGGCCAGGGGGGCCGCGATCGGCTGAACCTGCCGCGTCAGCAGGTAAATAAACTAGCCCGGCCCGCCAGGGTGCTTACCCTGGCGAGCCGCATGCCAAACGTTGCCGACCCCTGATGTAGACTGTCTGCATGATAATATTTGGCCATGTGAGCATTGACAATACATTTTGCAATTCTTAAAATGTCATTTGCCGTACGCTCTCACAGGAGGTTTTATGTCGATTCAGACAGGCCTAGATTGTCAGAAATGGTATTTGGAGCCTTGGTTGTTCATTGAGGGGCAATGGATTTTACAGACTCACCTGATGGAGCAGCAGAGTCAAATGACTGCACGCAGAGTTCTGCTTTTTCCAAAGCTGTGCATTTGCCCGGGCTTGTGGTCGTAGTGATGTTTGGGTACTTGGTCCACATGTGAGCAGGTAAATAACTGGCAGATGGTTTTCTTTATGCAGTTAAGTAATAACTTTCAACATTGTGTCATGAGAGATTAAGAAGGGGAAAGATGTGTCGAAGAAAGTTTTGGATTAAGCGGTGGGGGTGGAGTTAGCCGGCATTTCTGCCATGCAGACTGTGGCAGACGCATTCCATGAGGGCCTAACGGTGCTAGTTATACAGAGTGTTTACAGGTGTGTCATTATCAAGTATTGGTATAAAACACTGCTGTGAAAAAAACATGCTTAATATGCCCCAGCTGTTCATAAAAAAAGTTAAAAACAAATCCTGAAGTCAGTAGGCAACTTAAAAAAAAAAAAAAAAAAATAGTAGTAAAATAGAAACAAAGGACCAGAGCATGAATATACTTTAAATGAATAAATCCGCAGTTTAAAAAGTAGTGTATTCATTAAATCTTCATGTAGCAAATAAGGTTTTATAGTTTTGCTTTTGTATGGGTAGGTGCATTTACCAGAACAAGTAACTTAAGATACTTAATGTGCTATTTTTCACAGGGTGATGGAAGGACAGAATTCACATCCTACAGAGCCATCTTCTAGTGCAGCTAAGAGTATTTCTTCACTGCAGAGTTAACTAAAGTTATCTACACTCGAGTTAGCCTAGCCCTAGTGAGAGTGGCCCCACTCCAATATAACACTCAAGTTGTTGTAGCCGCTCGGGTACAGTAGTCACTGTGTGGTCCTGACAGTTCTTGGGGCACTTCCCATGGTTCTTAGCACTGCAGTACACTGAGTTGCTTGATGTTTTCTCTCCCAATGAATTGTGGGAGAACTTGACTGTCATTTCTGGGCCCACAGGGGGAACTGTGGGAAGGCATTGGATGACTAGCGATGCTTGAGAGGCATTAGCCTGCAAAGTGGGAGGGTGAGCAGCTGATGAGTTGTGCTTACTTGAGCTTTAGTCTATACCTCCTGATGACCAGCCAAGTTGAGTTAAAAACACCACCGGACTCAAATCAAGGGATTTTGTGTGACTTGGATTAGGGGCAGCACTCAAGATACAACTTGAGTTAACTTTGCAGTGAAGAGAAGCCCTAAAAAGGAGATCAGGTTATTCACTGGCACCTATTGCTGCCCATACATTTATTGCATAGCTAATATTAGAAGTATTAGGGTCTTAAAAGTCTGTTTAGGCTTTTTAGCTCCTCTTCTAAATAAAACCATCCATTTGAGGGTCTAAAGTGGTGAGAACAAGAAATGGACCCGAGGCCCTAAATTCAGAGGTGGATATGAACTTCCCAAAAGTTTGGAGCTACTCAGGGTTTGGGCCCATCTGTAACCAGAATCAATTGGACTCAGTTTTATTTTCTGTGCATTATGCTATTGAAAAAGCCCTTTTAGTCAGTGCAAAACATTTTTTTTTTAAATTTTGAATGCATTTTTTTGCTGGGTAAATTGTACATCTGTTCAGGAAATATAATGTTGACCATCCGTGATGCTTGTTTGGCAGATATCACAACTGGCAGCTTTGTTAGTCATAGCAGAAAGATGCTCCATTGGTGTATGGAGCAGCTGTATCATAGCTGTGTACAGATGTGGGTGTGGTTTCAGAGACCAAAGGCCATTCTCCATTTTGGAAGGCAGGGTGCTGGAATGCAAGGGACAGATCAGACAGTATTCTGCAGCAGGCTCTGGTTTCGGTGATAGGCAGTGCTTGAACAAAACTAATGTAATTGTTAAATACAAACTCTGGTTGTTGCCATTAAAAGAACAACTCATCAGGGCAGAGTTCAAGACACTGTTGGTGGGGCACTGTGGGGATGTAAGACAGTACTCCTCTTGTCCTGTGCACCGAAGCTCTGATCCTGCAAATGTTTCCACACATGAGTACAGCCACTGAACTTGGTGGGCCTACCCATGTGCATAAAATTATTCACAAGCATAAGTGTTTGCAGAATCTGTGCAAGAGGTGTCAGTTTCTAGTGTTACCAAACTGGAACCTCTCACCAGGACTAAACTGACTTAAAAATCAAAGAACTTTGAACAGCGTATCTTGGTTTCAAAGTACATTAAAAGCAGCAGAACATTGTTTGCAGTAAATTTAGTTATAAGTTCTCCCTCTTTTCCTTTACCCCCTGAAACTATAATGAAATTCCACCAAACTAGTTATAAAGCCAAATTCTATTTTGTGCCTGAGCTCTGCTTGGCCCTGATCCCAGAAGTATTTACTGCAGTCACTAGGCTGCTTTAAGATACATTTCTGGGATAGGGTCCTTAACAGACCTTATGCCAGTGGATGATTGTACCGCTACACCACATGTGCTCCCTCATCTGACATGCCCCTTATGCTGTGAAGGGGGATGTACAACTGGTGCGGGATCCAGATCCATCTATGCCAGCAGGGAATTCCTCTACACCAGGGGAATTCTCTGCTGGCCATTTGAAGCCCATTTCCAGCTCCCTTGCACCACCTGAGTGTAGTGTAAAGGAAGCAGATCTTGATAGCGAATCTGGCCCTTTGCCTTTAACTGCTTGCACTCAAAATATAAACAGAACAGTGTCTTGTGATGTGAAACTTGAATCTCCAAATTATTGTCTTTGGATATATTAATACATTGCTGGATAGCACAAAATTGCTGTCAAGCCCTGGCCTTCCTCTTCTCCCATTCAGCTATTCTTTCTTCCCCTGCCCCCAGCATAAGAAATGTTAGTGCTATTATAAGTAGACTATCTTCATGCAACACACACACAAAATCCCTTTTGGATTCTGGTTTATATCTTAAATGAGAACCTTGACAGCTGTAAAAATATGATTTGCTGTGGTCACTAAGCTAAAGATTTTTTTTAATTCACATGCAGCCATTAAAAGAGTTGGGGCTTTTGACAGTGATATTATGCAGTGCCATAAGTGCAGATTTTCCATGAGTTTAAAAAAAAATAATTAAAATCAGGCTTGGCTTGTTTGTTTAATATATTAAAATGATGAGAAACATTCCTAAAAATAGCAACATTCTTCATTTTTGTTTGCTTTACAACATGACGCTTGATCAGAGTGAATGAAAGTAGAATCTCAACGGGCTCTGGACTAATTTGATGTTCATTACTAGCCTCTTACTTCGCTCAAGCTCAGTAGCTAGACACAACATGTGAGCATCCAGAAGCAGTCACCAGATCTTTTACATTAGTTAAACTGCCGTTTTCCTGTACGGCTGGCTTGAGACATCAAGGTGATATACATCTGCCCTTTCATTTGGATACGGTACTCTTTACTTCCTGCCTTGAACTGTTATTTGTACAGGTCCTAGCACAGTGTTGTCCATGACTGGGGTTCTAGTGTATGATAACACAAATATAATATTTGGTGTTGCTGTACACTGTCGGAGAGCTGATCCTTTTTGATCCCAGGAGTGAATAGGTTAATGTAATGGACAAAGGATGCACATTTTTAAAGGGCTTACGTGATTTAGGAGCCTACATCCATATACCTTCCCATTGACTTTCAGTGGGACACAAGTGCTTGGGGAAATTTTCTTCAAAATGTTATATGTGTGTGTGTGTGTGTGCGCGTGCATGCATGTATACACACACACACTAATATACACACATTGTTTTTGTGTGCACACATATCTATATACACCTCTACCCCGATATAACACGACCCGATATAACACGAATTCGGATATAACGCGGTAAAGCAGTGCTCCGGGGGGGCGGGGCTGCGCACTCCAGCAGATCAAAGCAAGTTCGATATAACGCGGTCAGATTTTTTGGCTCGTGAGGACAGCATTATATCAGGGTAGAGGTGTATCTAGAAAAATGTGTGTATGGAAAACTATGACTAGGTATAAAATATTAGGTAGCAACTCTATAGTTAAATACACAAAATGTTAACTATTATCTCCTGTTTTCCTATGATCACAACTTTAAAACAAAAAACATTTCAGATTAATCTTCCCTTACTTAGTGTTCATCCAAAGGTGATTTTTGTTCCAGGTCAATTTGATCAAATCCCTTCAACCCTATCTGAGCTGTATGCCAGTGTGTACATTTCAAAACAAACAAAACCAAAACCCTTTCTCAGTGCAGGGGGAAAAAATGCCCTACTTTTTTTTTCCTCAGTAGATACTAGAAAAAGGACTGAACTTGACAATTTTCATGTAAATAATGTTCACTGATAGTACATCAGGACAAAGCCTGAAAACAATCGGTTGAAACTTATCAAAGTTATGAAATTTGAATGTTGTGTACAGGGCATTGACAGTTCTAAATTACCTTGCGAGTTCACGCATACACAGTAATGCACGCTGCCGATAGGCATTCTTTGATCGGCGCACAGTGTTCTATGTATCTTAACTCTCTAGAATGTAACAGTTGGGGCCTGCTTCTGTCCTCATTAACAGGAGTAGCCCCATTAACATGAAGAGGACTACTATACTCACATGAGTAAAAGCAGCAGACCCATCAGTGTCATATTATGCACCTTCAAAAGGAACTGAAGAAAAAAAAACTTAGAGATTGAGTGCAAACATTTTTGTTAAACCAATTTTAACATTGCAGAATTAAAATCACAAGAAGTCAAGAAATGTAAAAGTTACAAATGCGGTGTTAGCTGGACTTGGTTGAATGCATGTAGTATTTTTATTCCTGCTTTTCTTGTTAAATGCCATTTTAATTTTTGTTTCTCATTAAATGTACAGAGTGTGTCAGGTAGCCAAGTTAACATTGCCATTGGAAGCTCAACTTTTACTTTTCCAAACGTTTTGTGATTTGAACTGCACAGGTTTTTTGGTGGTTCAGGTCTGTTCTGGTGTGTGTGTGGGGGGGGAAGGGGGCGGGGTTATTTGCTTTTCTATATTAAAGAAAGGATAAAGTTTAATATGTCAATGCAGCATTAAGATTGACAGCACTCTAAATCAGTAAATATTTGTTCCACTATTCAATATATGTATTCCATTCTTTAGCATAAGCCCATTTTTAATTCCTCTGGCCTCATTGACTGAGATTACTTGTCCTTTCACTTAGTAACATCCTTTTATATACCTATGGTGTAGGCGACACCTTGCACTTATTCACTAGCAGAAGTAACTCAGTAGGTGAATGATCAGCCAGGTACTAAAAATAATGTCTCACTTCCCATGATCTTGTGTATTGTCCAGCATTAGAGCTGAATAATTTGCAGGGAAGTGGAGGATGGGAGAATAAAGGCCTTGTGGGGGAAGAGACTGGTGTGCTGAGCATTTCATATTACTATGCATACAAATGAACTAATTCATTTGCATGTAGGAAAGGTGGCTTCAAAAGGGGGAAGGTTGTCCTCCACCTTGGGATAAAGATCTACTGACTAATAGGCTGGAGGTCAGCACTGAGTTTGTTGATTGTTTCTTAAGGGCGGAGCAGTAGGTCCAGGAGTCTGCTCCACCAGGATTTTTTTTTTTAACTTGCTGCCATTTGATCAAAACAATTTTGCTCTGTATAATAGTATCTTTGTAAGTTAGAAAGAAACTGTATCTAGCCAAGATACTTTAGCAGTGCCTACAGATCCAGGGAAGGGGGGAAATGAACTTTCCCAAATGCAAGAAAATCTCCCTCATCTTTCCCTCATGTGACATTCAAATTAGCAAACAAATCTGGGGGGGTCTTAATGTTAGAGGAATGTTAGCTATTTAACGTCAGTTGCAGGAGTTGTTTTCAATTGAATGGTGGGGAACTGTAAAATACTTCCACAAGAAGACCACCTCACTAGGATCACATAAATAAATGTGCCACTAAATCAAAAAAAAAATATCATGTTGAGGAATGGGTTCTTGTGGGAGACACAGCAGTTGCAAGTTTTATTGCAAATGATATATACTCATCTGAAAGCAGTAAGATATATTTTATTGAAATTAAATTGGTCTCAACTGGTTTAATTGAAATTAAAGTGGTTCAAATTAAAGCATCTAAGGTAGAGGATTCTTTGAAGAATGATGCCAGATTATTCATGCTGACAAGGTCTTTGAGTCAGAGGGAGTTCTTAATATTCAGCATTTAAAAAACCCTTGGGAGTTTGTAAATGAATAGATAGTTCCTTCCAAAAACTTCAAACCATTGCTTACCTTGGACTAAAAGCAAAAATCATCTTCAGTACTCCCTATTTCTTATAGCTTGTATGCTAGATGATAATGGCATCTTCTCACTTGGTGGATAAGGTAAGAGTTGCTAGAATTTTGAAAAAGTTAAACTTAATGTTTCAAAACTGGATAGATTAAGGCCATCAGGTTCTGTACAGGAATTAGGTGGCTTGTGGAGGTAATTATTAAAGAGATTCGTCATATGACAAAATGCCAGCTTTCTAGAGATCCCTTGCTTACTTAATGCTCCAGCATTTTAAACAGAATGACAAATTAATTTCATTTTTGATTGTTAGCAGCTAGAGTCTGTATTGCACATTGCGGGGAAAATGTAACTTTGCCTCTTCTGGAATTGTGGTCCTGTAAAATATGGGCTGTTCTTGTAATGGAAAAGCTTTCACATCAAGTACGTACACAAGTGAAGTGCTGAAAACCGGAGAGGTATTTAGAAATTTGGTTACTCTTTCCAGCGTACTTAGAAGAGGAGGACTTCCCAGTCATGAAGCCAGAATCTTTATCCAAGTTCCTTGAATATTAACCTGATCCTGAATATATGATATAGTATGTTAACATTTTATTGTAACTTTGCCTTCAAAAAAAGTTAAAAGCAAAAACCATCAATAAGAATTAGATCAGACTCTGCGGCACTTGTCGTCTGTGCTTCACCTGTACTCTGCCTGATCTGGATGTTGAGATGACCCATCCCAGCAAGAAAGAGGAGATTAGCCCTGGAGGAATCAGTCAAGGCACTCTGGTGATGGGCACAGTACAAGTACATAGAGTAGGTATAACTAGGTAGTTCCCTATGCCTCCAAAGCTGCTCCGTAGGTGTTGTGATCTTTCTAAGACATCCTTGCTCTCCGGCACGGCTAGCAGTTTGGGACAGACCCTGAGAGGTGCCGAATACCTCCAACCCCCTTGAACATCAGTTACACCTGGTTGCACTGATTAAATCAACCTCTCCCACACAAACAACTCAAGCCCTTCAAACATTTGATTTTAGTTTTTAAAAATTACATTTTAAAACAAAAAAACCCACTTTTCATTTGGTGTTAAAAATCAAACTGACAGTACACAAAGCACACATCCTGTCAAACCACGCCAGCAAGCAAGCACTTAGTAGAATTTGCCTGAGACAGTTGAGCTGTACGTTAAAAGAATGAAGAAGTAGCATTGAAAATGAAAACTGGAGGGCTCAGCTTACCAAATCATTTAGCACAGAGGCTGTGGTGCATCTGATGCAATGGGATCTAGGGCACTGGAATTAGGAGTCAGGATAATGGGGTTCTAATGCCAGTGCTACTACTAACCTTCTGTGTGACCTTTAGCCATGTCACTTTGCCTCTGGTTTCACTCCCACTCTTTATGGGATTTTTGCAATTTATATGAACTTTGTAATGGAACCTGGAGCTCGTTGAGTTTTGCATGGAATATGTGTCTACTTGCTATAAAATTTAAAGCCAGAAGGGACCACCTGATCATCTAAGGGGCTGCCCATGAATTACATATCACATTTGTGGTGATTTTGAAGCCCCACCCATGTCCTTGTAACACTTTATAATACGGAAATACACACTCAAAATTAAGGACCCACCGATCCCCTAATGTGTTACGTCATTTATGGACAGTCCCTAATCTGACTTCCTGTGTGTAGAGGAGTGGACTCACCCTTGCGGCGCCTCCTGCTGGTAGTCTCTGGGAATTAGCTCTTCCAGCGTCCTGGAGCAGCCTCTGCAGGCTGGTGGTCCGCCTGTCCTCTGGCGGTCCGCCTGTCCTCTGGCCCCCGTGTCCTACCCTGGACCCCGGTGCCCTTTTACCAGGGGTGTTGCCCCCTGGCAGTAACCTCTCAGTCTTAGGGTCTCCCCTCCCCGGGGAACCCCCACCCACTATTCCCACCTCGCCTCAGTATAAGGCTACTGCCAGTCATCGTCTAGCCCCATGCCCTGGGGCAGACTGCAGTATCAGCCTACTCATCACTGGCAAGGTTGGGTTTGGACCTGCTGCCTTGGCTTACCCCTGGGCTGCCCTCTGCAACCCCCTGTACCCTTTGGCCTTCTGCTAGGCTGCAGCTCCTCAGCCTGTCCCCAGCCCTGCTCCACTCAGGTACTCTGTCTCTAGCTCCCTGCAGCCAGGCCCTTCTCTCTCTGAATGCAGAGAGAGACTGTGTCCTTGCTCCTGGCTCCCAGCCTTTATAGGGCCAGCTGGGCCCTGATTGGGGCGTGGGCCAGCTGCGGCTGCTTCCCCAATCAGCCCAGCATTCAGAGCTGCAGCCCTCTCCAGGGCTGCTTTTACCCCTGCAGCCCTCTTTAAGGGCTGATTTCAAGCCCTTCAGGGCAGGAGTGGGTGACCACCCCGCTACACTGTGTCTCACAGGCCCCTAACCACACCCAGCCACCTACACACCAAATCACCAACCAGCATTAGAGCAAAGTATTACAGCCCTCAGGACACTAAACTATTGTAAATGTTTCACACCACTCAAGAAGCAAATCCCAATCTGCAAACCCTCCACCGACAGGTGTAGAAGAAGCCAAACACATCAGAGCTGCAGGCTGTGCAGGGATCACGAAGGAACTCAGCCCACGATGTGCACTGCAGAGCAGTGCTCCATGGTGATTCTCTCCAGAGTAACATGTAATAAGGTTGGGATGGGTGCAGGGAAGGGTGTGACATGGCCTGTGAGTCTCTGAATATGTGAATCCACTGGCCAAAATCCCATGTTGGGGCAGAAGGGAGCACAACAGCTTCCAGTACAGCCTCTGGGCTTCCGTAGCAGCTAGGGGGTGGCTCCTCCTGGTGCTCATTGCTCTAGTTTCCAGATTCTTCATAGAGGGGAGATGTTGAAACAGAAATATGTGGTTTCATCCTCTAAAAGGGGAAACAAATGCTAAAAGAAAAATGGAGAAGAGCTGCGCCTGACACACCATAGGCCTCTGGTGACTAGTGGTGGTAGCAAAAGCCATGGAAGTTCCTGTCACCATCTGATGTGTGGATCTGGTGACAGAGAGAAGGCCACATTATTTGCAATACGCTTCTAAAAAACAACTACCCCAAAGACTTGGAACCTCTCTTTTCACCTTTACACAAGTGGCACTACACACGGCCTGGACCACGTGCTTCCAGCCCAACGTGCTGCTGAATGCCAAGGAGAGAAAGTCCAGAGATCCTGTTAACAATAACAAGGAGCCCATTGTCCTGCCGGTCGCTTCCTTTTGTCTCACAGAACAGACTCTGGAAAGACTGGGAAGCATTCACAGAATTAACACAGACTGGCAAACTTGGCAGCAGGTGCTATCACCTGTGCTTGTCTAATTCTAGCCCAAGCAGACAGCCACCATCGAAGTGTGAAGGAGGGCAGAAATAATGCTGGTGATTTAGAGCCATAGGCGGAGAGAGCTGGAGCACTGGCTCAAGCACAGAATTTATTATGGAGTTGTGGTAGGCTGACATTTTTATTAATGACAGAGAAAAACAACTGTGAAGGCCTCAGCCTTTCATCCTTCTCTCCTAAGGCAATACATCTGAGATGCCTGCTGGCTGGCTGGGTAGCTAGCAAGTATCTGAAGCTTGTTTGTGTAGGGAGGGAATACACACAGCCATATGTGCGCCTGCTGAGTCATCTTCAGGGAAGGCCACATGCCAGCTCGCATACATAGATTAGGTTTGGAAGGAGGCTTTATTAAAGAAAGCTCACAATGCAAACATTCTAGCAGATAGTGGTACCAACATACTGGAAACACTTAAGGATGGATATTTGGAGGAGAAGCCCATTTTTAACAGCATGCTCTATGTGCACACCCAACTCTTGATAAAACACCCTTGATAAAAGGTCTATCTTAGCAAGTAACTACAGATGAAGTAACTACAGCTGAAGCTCTTGCTAGTCACATAAACCTCTAATCTTCCTATGAACCCTCCTCAATGATGATATATTGTGGCAGTGAGTGACGGAGATTAATTACATGTTGTATAATACAATGTTTTATCAGTTTCAAATGAGTTGACTTACAGTAACTCCTCGTTTAACGTTGTAGTTATGTTCCTGAAAAATGCGACTTTAAGCAAAACGATGTTAAGTGAATCCAATTTCCCCATAAGAATTAATGTAAATGGGGGGGTTAGGTTCCAGGGAAATTTTTTTCACCAGACAAAAAACTATATATTATATAGATATATACACAGTATACATTTTAAACAAACAATTTAATACTGTTCTCAGCTATGATGATTGTGAAGCTTGGTTGAGTTGGTGAAGTTAGAGGTTGGAAGTGGGAGGGATATTTCCCATGGAATGCCTTACTGCTAAATGATGAACTAGCACTTGGCTGAGTCCTCAAGGGTTAACACATTGTTGTTAATGTCGCCTCTCACACAAGGCAGGGGAGACAGCATAGCAGACAGAGACAGACACACACCTTGTGTGTGGGAGAGAGAGAGAGATGCACACTGCTCCTTTAAGTAAGCTGACCCACTCTTAAGTGCATTGTCTTTTTAAGTGGATCAGGAAGTTGAGACAGCAGCTGCTGCCCCAAGCTCTCTATGTCTCTCTCCGTCTGTGTCCCCTCCCTGCTCTATATGGAGAAGGGCTAAGTGGGGTGCAGGAGCAGGGGGGAGGGGGACACCCTGACATTAGCCCCCCCCCCGCACAGCAAGCAGGAGTCTCTGGGAGCAGCTCCAAGGCAGACGGCAGGAGCAGCACATGGCAGTGGGGAGAGGGACAGCTGAACTGTCTTGATAGCCTGCTGGGCGGCTGCAGCACAGGGAACTTAGGGGAGCGGGGAGCTGATAGAGGGGCTGCCGGTCCACCCTGGTTACAAGCCCCCACCAGCTAGTTGCAATGGGCTGCTCTTCCTGCAAGCAGTGGACAAAGCAGGCGGCTGCCAAACGACGTTAGAAGGGAGCATTGCACAACTTTAAACGAGCATGTTCCCTAATTGATCAGCAATGTAACAAGGTTAACCGGGACGACTTTAAGTGAGGAGTTACTGTAATTTCATTGAGCATCCCCTTATTTTTATATTACAGGAGGATTCAATTATTTTAGATACATATATCATGTCTCCTCTTACTCAGCTCCCCTCTAAACTAATGGCGATAGGGAGGTTTTGTGATCTCTTAATGGTTTATCAGCCAAATAAATTTGATGTGAGCCATCAAGTTCTTTGGAAATTTTCCATCAGAAAATGCCAATTCATCAAAATTGAAAAGTTCCAAAGGATGTGTAGTGAGGCGGCCTGGCTCCCAGGCACCCCAGAGAGGTACAAGCCCCTCTGGATGCCAAAGTGCGCGGAGCCACTGGAGCCTGCGCCCGCTCCCCAAAGGTCAAAGCGCAGGACAGGAAGTACAAAAGCCCCACCCCAGGTCTCAGAAGCTGCCTGGCCGCTGGAGAAGCCAGACGCTGGGGGCCTAGCTCCCGCTGGGGAGACTCCTGCAGTCTGTGACCGACCCGAGGACTGGCCATACTAGTCAAGGCCTGATGACGACCAGACCCTGGAGAAGCTGTTAAGCCTACCGGAGAGAAGCGACCCAGAGCAGCTGCCAAGCCTACCGCTCGCCGAGTACCCTGAGGAGCCCATTGTGCTTGATTCAGTGGAGGACACCGATCAGACGCAGGTACTGCTAGAGCGGGAGATAGGAAGTAGCCCGGGGGCAGTCGACCCTAGTCTGGCTGAGGCACTGCCAGAGCCCATGTCACTGTGTTGCGGCCAGGATCCCCACTGACACAGCAGCAGGCTGCCTGCCGCTGTTAGGGCCCCGGGCTGGGACGCAGTGGAGTGGGCGGGCCTGCGTCCCCCCTGCCACCCCACTTACGGGTGGCAGTCTCCCCCTCGCCCCAGACGCTCAGAACCAGGAGTCTGGGTTTTTGTTCCTGAACTATTTGATCAGTCCCTGCCTGAGGGTCTGAGCTCCTGTTTGTGTGTTGCCCCGTCCTGACCCAGGGCCTGGGCCTGATATTGAACGATTTGCTCAGCCCCTGCCTGGGGTCTGAGCTCTAGACAGTTTGTTTACCGCCCCGCCCTGACCCAGGGCCCGGGCTTGTTCCGGAACTATTTGCTCAGCCCCTGCCTGAGGGCCTGAGCCCTTGACTGTTTCCTGCCTCATCCGGCTAATTCCCCGACTCAGCGGACCTCAGTAGTGAGGCGGCCTGGCTCCCAGCCGCCCCAGAGAGGGGCGACCCCAACCAAACCCTTCTACAGATGAATTTTGGACAGAATTTCTAACAGATGCCAGGCAGGTTTCCTGCCTGTCTGCTCCCTTGCCTGACTTCTCAGCAGCCCACCTGGCAGGGAACTTGGGAGCCAGGGCTTCTCTGTCTCCCTGCCTGGTGAGTTTCTAGGGAGTCATGAGGAGCTGGGAGCCTGAGGTCCATATTTTGTTTCAGAAACACTGAACGGTTCCACTGACAGCATGTTTCAGAAGTGAAATGCTGCAGGCGTCCAGGTGTGTCCATGCTAGGCATTCTGGTTCAGATGGAAACAAAGCATCATCTCCACACACAGCTCTACACGCATGTGTTACAGGGCTGGTGGAATGCTGCACCAGCTCATTGGTACATCATGCCTACAATATCCATAGTATCCAATTTGCATTTTGGTGATAGAACCAGGGCCTTCAGCTGTCAAAGCAGAGACTGAAGGATGGGCTGGAGAATTGTGGGATTTCAGTGGAAGGGCTAATTGCACCAGGACTTACAGTCTACTCTGCCATTGAAACAGTACAGCTGTGACATGATGGTTAATCAGATAAAGTCCAATCCCCATGGTGGTGTGAACCATTAGTGACAATTCTGGTTGTGGATACGTGTTATGTTACAAGCATACTAGGAGGATGTGATGGCAAAATTCCCTAGTGTAGTCATGGCCTTAGGTACAAAACGATCCAGAAATGATTCATGTTCCCCTCTGGGCACCAAAGCAGCTACTGATGGGGGAGATGGGATATCACTGGCCACTGCAGAGAGGAAGTGGTGAGCGAGGGGGCGGAAGAGGAAATATTATATTGAAAACTAAGCTACGGAGTAAATACTCAGTAACACCGACACCTCCTGTGAAGAAGGTGGGGTGTGGTCATATGACTTTTTACTCCCAGTAGTGCCACCGTAGCCAGCAGCACAGGACATGTACTGTACCTCTTAACTGTGTGGCAGAGATAACAGGGGCCTACAGACCTCAGTAATGGAAAACTTTAGAAAACAGAAAATAGTGATTATGGCGATCCCAGCTCTTTTTGTTTGTTTTCTGATATATTTTTCCTCTGTTTAAATCCCCTTCCTGAATAAGGGAACAACACTTGATTTTGGAGAATCTGAGGCAGACTCAGGTTTATATCCCTGGGACATCAGGCCAGGAAAAGAGGTCTTCAATGTTTCATTAAGGAAAGTGATTTGAATCACAGCTGCTAGAAGTAGAAAAAAGACACATTAGATCAGTGAGTCTATCTCCATGCAAGTGTGGGGTACAGGCATCAGAGGCATATTGTATCAAGTATTAAAAAACAGTGAAATATTTTTGGCACATAGTGTGTCTGACCATTTGGACATGATTTCTGTTTTTAAAATGGGGGATTTTTAAAATAATTTTGTAGCTCTGTTCCTTAATCTCTTTTTTTTAAATCTGTGTATTGTAGACAATGCTGGTATGATACATTAGAATCAACAAACATTGAATTTACAAAACTTTTAGAATGGCTGTGGGGCTTATTTACTTAATGGGATTTCAGTTAGGAGAGTGAACATCCCAACCAGATGTGTTTATTATATATTGTGCTAAGGTATGCACCTGCAAGAAGGGTCATCAGGAATGCATAAGTTTTGGAAGGTCCATAGTACATTATTTCTCAGTAGTTTGGCACATCTGCAATTTCAGTGCCACCGCCTACTTTTTTTCATTTCACTTCTCAGTGAATGTATACACCAAGGCAAAACCTTTGTTAGGCAGCACAGAATCAGAAGGAGGGTACAGGAAATCCTCCAGTGTCCAAAGTATTAAAGAGATGGATCATCACATATCACTCTGTGATAATAATTTTGAACTGGAAAGGAAGGGAGGGGTGACAGAGACCAGCTTTTTCAATATACTTTGGGAAGCCGATGGCAAAATTATGATGGTAGAAAAAAATGTTTGTGTGGGCAAACCTGCTCCACCAAGATATTACCAGGTGGAGCAAGGTCATTTAACCTGGATTGGGAGCAAAGACCGTGCAGCCAAGAGCGGTCATAATGAAACTAGCAAATACTTTTATCAAGAAAAGTATTTGCTTAACAAACAAGTATGCAAAGCTGGTTTCTTTATTTTGGAGTTTGTTCCTTCTTAAACACTTACTAGCTGACTCCCTTGTCCATTCTTTGCACCAAGAACCAAACTCAGTCTTGGTGTAAACAGATGTGATTCCATTGCAGATCTGAGCAAAAAAAAGATTTTTTTGGTTTTGTGGTAATTCCGAAAAATAAAAATAAAAAATCAACAAGTGGTTGTCAGTACCAGTTGTGTAGGCTTTTGTCATGTGGGCACCAGTGAGCTTTCCACATGAGAAACTGATCTGCAATCAGATAACTTTCAATCACAGTCAGCCTGGGCTGAATTAGAATCAGTAATCTAGAGGTGAAAGCATTCAGATCCCATTTCCAAACACATGGGCCATCTAGTCCCCTTATAGTTAGGCATTTGATTTTTTTCTGGACGTATCTTAAAGACCAAATTTGCAAACATAACCATATAAGTTGTACCTGCAAAATATCAATCTTGCACATGCACTTTGCATCTTTGCACATGTGAGGCACAATTTAGGTGCCTACATTTAAAAATTGGCCCTTTTTAATTTAGTAACTTTTACCGTAAAGAAATGTGTAAGCTCCAAATCATCTTTAAATTAAATGTTACTATTGCACAGCTACTATGTATATCACAGTGACACAGAGCTTTAAGCACCTCAATTTCAGCCCACAAAAGTAAGAAGTTTGCTTGACTTGTTCTTTGATGTGGTAGTGCGCAGTGACAGTTTGACAGAATCCATAGCACACAAGAATCAGGGCCCAAGGACCTCTGAATTTGGGACCATAGAGCAAGGCTCCAAGTCTCTGCCACCCAGAGCATGTGAACAGCAACTTGTACTGTGGATCTGCACCTCTCAGTACTGAGTCAACAAGTCTGTTTGGCTTCCTCTTCCAGACAGCAGGCCAGGGAACTGAGCATAAATTCATGAGTTCAAGGAAAACACAGCATTTTAGAGACTTTTCCTCCCCATTGGAGATACTGCAAGAAGGGCCCTGGCCTTGTTGGTTAGTCCAGGCCCTGCTTAGTCCTACTCTGCTCCTGCACACATGGCTGTGAGAGTTTCTAAATTTCAAAAAGTCTGTGATTCCAGTCTGCCACATGACTTTACCATTAAAGGGTAGGAGAGAAAGTCTAGATTGTTTGCTGTAAGGACTCTGCCCTTTCCAAGGGGCTGGCCACACCCAAATGCTGTTTGGCATTTAGCAACATGCACCGTTTGGAAATCCCAGCAATCTTCAGGCACCAGAGGGTGAAATAAGGACAGTTTCCTTTATCTTTAAATTTCCTTGCTTTCTTGGGTTTCAGCCAGACCCTTTGTTTTTTGAATATAGTTGTTTGTGGTTTAATTTCCGTTGGGTTTATTTTTTTAGTATTATTAAACCAGAGAAAACCCAACTTCTCATTGGAATTGTATAACAAGAGGGACAAGATAAACTGTAACAGCTCAATGAAATTAAATGGTTTTCCCATGAGACCTTGCAAGATCGTGCAATAAATCTCACACAGCAACTGTGAAATTACTGTTTGCCACCGCTGTAAGAACACCTGTTCTTAATAACATTGATGGTCTAGCTTATACAAGCAAGACTCAGAGTAGAACGGCTGCCACTGTTTCTTTATCTTCCTCTGTTGTGCCAAAGGACATCAAGGGTCTCACAACAAAGTGCGATCCTACATACTGTGTGTATTGCAATCCTCAGACGTGTCTAGCTGGTTTAGCGCTTGCTTTTAGAATATAAATTAATGTACTTTTTAATCAGATATTTTTTTCTCTCTGACACTATGAAAAACTCCATCAGATATGTGTTTAAAAAAAAAGTCACATAAGTAACTCAGAAAAATGCAAGACTCTAAAGTCCACAATAATAATTGGGGCCTGATGTTTAAAATGAGTGGCAACCAATTGTGCACCTAGCTGGCATGCAAAATTACTGTTGATTGCAAATGCAAACCACCACTGATTTGCATATGCAAATATATAATGGGTACACTTTATTACTGTAATTGTTCATGTAAATTAAGTGTACAGTTGTGTGCGGCTAATTTTGAAAATGAGGCCATTATTACTAAACAGGAAACGATATGCATGAATATATGGTGCAAGTAAGAGTGACAGTTGGACAGCTGTGTTATCCCAAGAGATAATCACAAAAATCTAAGACAAAACAAAAACCATAATAAAATTATGCATTCATAAAGCACCTTCATCTCAATGATTCTTAAAATGTTTTACAAACTGTGGGTGCATCCTACAGTCCTAAATAAGACTAAACTTCCATTGACTTTAATGAGAAATTGGCATAAGTTTGGTCTGCAGAATCAGTACCAGAAACAGTAGGAGAATCAATTCATCCATCACTGAATTGCAGACACCTTTGGGGTGGAATCTGGCAGAGGTTTGCAACCACGGTAGCTCATTCTGTATGATCCTCTGTTAATCTCTGTGGACGAATAGTCTTTTCGATCCACCCAGGGTACCATATCGTCCATCCAAGATCTTTTCTGTCTCTTGGGCTTCTGCCAGTACCCATAAACATGCCTTTCCTGCTGAATCCTTTAAAATGTGCTCAGCAAATTGAATCTTTCTTTTCATAAGATCCCTGACTAGCAATTGCTGAGTTCCAATCAGCAATGAGATCTTTTTTCATTGGTTACACAGGCTATCCGTGGTATTTTCAGAATTCTTCTGTAACTCCACAGTTCAAAGGACATTTCGCTGCTCGCAGCTTGGGGCAGGCGAAATAAACCATATATAACTGAAATGACCATACAAACAGGACATAAATACACCAAGATGGAACACACAGCTTTCGAAAGCCAGGCTGGTAAAAGATAGCCCTGGAGGATGCACTCCTTCCTTTATGCACAGGACTCTCAGGGGCTAATGGAAGAGTCTCCAGGCAGTGTTGCCAACAAGTGATGTTTTATATTTGGTGGGGATTTTTGTAAAGCGCCAGCTCCTGGAGGGAAGTGATTACATAAGCATCTCAGCTTTCATTTTAAATAACAAGTATGTTTTTAGCCTCCATGGTTGCAGAGAAAAATCTGAAAATGTGACCAAGTGCATCCTAAAGGCTCAGAAACCAGAAGGCAAGTAAAAAGAAACCCAACATGTATTCTTGTTGAAAAAAACTCATGATTTTTAAAGCCAATCTCATTGTTTTAGGGGCCTAACTCGTGATTTTTTGAATGCGTAGGGTTGGCAATACTGGTGCCATCCCACCAGTGTCCTTAAAATTCGACCTGAAAGGACAGCCATTAGGTGTTGGCTCTCCATGCCCACTCACTGTCTCCCCTCTCTGATGAGACTGCCAGCAAAGATGCCACTTGTGGTGTGAGCTCCTCCCCTTGAGGAATGTGACTGAATCACCCTCTGAGGTTTTGAGTTGGAACCTCAAAGTGAAACTCGAGGGCAAAGGAAACCAGAAGGAACATTTACAGGAATCCCTGAGAAATGATACCTCTGAGCTTCACAACAGACCTCCCTGTAGATTAGAAAGTCCCCTTGACACATGCCTGTTAATTTAAGTGGGAGTTACATTCCTGGATGGTCACAGGGTGTCACAGTTTGGGGGTGCAAATCCAGAGCACTGAGGGGCTGTGTCACCACCTGCCCTGTAACCTTGTGCGCCTTGCAATGATTTGCTGCTGTAGCTCCCAAGCTGGGTCACTCACAACCGGCCTACCAGCATGCAGGTCACACCCTGAGTATCTGTGTGCTAGACAGCCCTGGTCCAGCAACTCAGAGCCCAGCAGCCTGTCAACAGCCCCACTCAGGCTCCCATCACCTTGGTTACTTGCAGGGTAACCCCAATGCAGTATCAGTCCTGAATTACCACAGAACTGTGTTCAGCCCTCTCTAGGACAGCTCAGAGATATAGTAAGATTTGTTTGTTCCTCAAAAAGCACAAAAGCACAACCCAGCTTATTAATTTAATAAGATAAATACATCCATCTTTTTGTATACAGCATCAAATTTGTTTATGGTAAAAATGAAATAAATTTATTAACAAAACATACATAGGATTAAGTGACTTCAGGTATAAGGAATGAAGATAGAAAGAGTTACAAGTAAAACAAAACACGCTTCTAAAAGTCTAAAACTTAATCTAGCAAGATCCAGGCTTTGTTCAGGATAGTTTCTCACCAGTCATTCTTCTTTCCAACCATGGCTGACTTTCCCTCAGTCAGGACCTTCCACAAAAGTACAAGATGCTGGCTTCCCTATTCGTCTTAGGAAAAAGATCTTTGCCTAAGCAGGCTTCTCACCTATATTCAGTTCCAGAGCCTTCAACCCCACCTTGATTGAAGGACCACTCTTTATCAGCTTGCAAGAATTCTGGTCCCTTGTGTCCGTCTAGTGCAGGGGTGGCCAACCTGTGGCTCCGGGGCCACATGCGGCTCTTCAGAAGTTAATATGTGGCTCCTTGTATAGGCTCCGACTCCGGGGCTGGAGCTAAGGCGCCAACTCTCCAATGTGCTGGGGGATGATCACTGCTCAACCCCTGGCTCTGCCACAGACCCTGCCCCCTCTCCACCCCTTCCCACCTCCTCCCCTGAGCCTGCCGTGCCTTCACTCCTCCCCCCGAGAGCCTCCTGCATGCCACGAAACAGCTGGTCGGGAGGTGTGGGGAGGCACTGATCAGCGGGGCTGCTGGTGGATGGGAGGCGCTGGGAGTGGGAGCGGGAGGGAGCTGATGAGGGGCTGCTGACATATTACTGTGGCTCTTTGGCAATGTACATTGATAAATTCTGGCTCCTTCTCAGGCTCAGGTTGGCCACCCCTGGTCTAGTGGCTTCTGTCCTTGCTTATATCTTCCAAAGTCCAATGAACTTGTTTCAAGAGGTAGGATGACCTATTGCTGTTCTTCCCTTCCCCCTGTATGGAAATGGTGTTCCATTGTTTTGATTCTACCATGCTTACTATATATAGGAGACAAGTAACTAGCTGTCCCCAGCACCTCCTGTCTGGGCAGGAATTGTTCCTTTGTTTGGCCACACACTTCAAAACATATCAATGAGTATTCATAATTCCTCCTACTGTGTTAATACTTACATTTTACAATGATATCAATCACCAGTGTGTCATCAGCTTTCAGAAAAAGACCTCACTCTGTTTGCATATAATATGATTGTATTATAAAAGTAATCAGTTGATTCAGTTGCTTATCACTTGAGGTCCCCCCGCCCTTTTATAAACCAGTAAACCTTTGAAATGGATGCTTCTGAAAAGTAAAACCCAGACCAAGCTTCTCTCTCCTGCTGGGTCTTCCCCCACTGATTTGCTTGATAGCTTTCTTTATCTGGTCCAGACATGCTGACCTCCAACCACCTTGTGAGCTTTGATGGTTCTGTTTACCGCATATGTAAATTGCAATCCAATCCCATATTCTCTGGTCAACCCTGCTTCATTTATATTCAACACCTGGGTAGACCTGTTTCCTTCTGGCATGCCTGGTTTAAACACACTTTAATCATAATTCCAGCGTATATTGAGAACTTTGAATATACATCACGTAGGTACATCATGCAAGAATACTAATGATCAGTGAGTTATGAATTTTCAAAGGTACCTCACAAGACACACTTTGTAGCAAGTTTATTCCAGTAATGTCTGGGTTGTGAATAGAGGGGTGCTTCCTGTCACATGCACAGAGGACAGCAGACTGCTATAACTTTGTTTTCATTTTTGACGGTTCTCTCTCTGTTTGGGGGAAGGGCTCCTTGGCCTCCCTAAAGCCCTGAAGGGTTCTGCCTCACTACAACTTTCTTCTCTCTACTCATCTCAGCGAGGCATAACCCAGCCACCACCCCCTTGGCTGAAGACGCCTAGACCTAGACTGTGCTCCTTTTGGAATCCATCAGGGCTGTTCCTTAATCAGCTGGAGCTGCTGGTGAGTGAGTGACCCAAAGCACTCTCCGCTCAAGGCTGATCCGGCTGCTTACTCCTCTCTGGACCTCCTGCCAGCCCAGACAGTGAGAGTGGAAAGATTTTTAGTCACTTTAAAATAATCTCAGCGCGCATTTATTAAATCGCTCCAATTCCCCTCGCAATATTGTGCGAGCAAAATTACTTCCATTTCTCTTTTCTTCCCCCACTGCTCCTCCCCCGCCCCTGCTGCCCTCTTTACTGGAAAGCAGGAAAAGCACGAAATGCACGTGAGTTTCTGCTTGCAGCGTAATACATCATGAATCATCGGTCCTGGGAGATAAAAGCTTCAGTTGTTTCATCCCACAATTACGCATTTTCTGATTTCCCTCTTATATGTGCAATGGTTATGTTTCCTGTTACCAGCTACAAATCTATACCATGCATCTCCCAGCCTGCAAAATGCCTGTCGGGAAGCTAACCTTTAGGATTAGGCTTGTTGCTCTGCTTGGATACACAAGCCTAATCAATCATCTTGTTTGCCCAAGTCATCATTGGAACAATCGAAACTGCCTGTGCCGCTTCGCTCATCAACGTGCGAATTAACAAAAGAAAACCATGTGTAAAGTAAGCGCCCGATCACCCTCGCCTATTAATCCCGTTGCCTCCTGCACAGCGCTCCAAGCTCGGGAAAGTCATTCCCCTGGAGGGCTGTCTTTGCTTGTTGGGGGAGGGGAGAAGCACAGAACAAGATGGGGGCGGAGGAGAGAGTTCTCACTCCTGCAGTGGGGAGGATTAACCCTGCCTGCTCCAGTTGGGGCTGTGATAAATGGGGGGATCGACAGGTCCCGTCAGCTGTGCATACAAAGAGGCCACCAGAGCCAGTTAAATTAAACTTCCCCTCCTTGTTCCCTTCCCCCCACTCGCCCCTTCCAACTGCAGTGCTGGGGTCTGCAGGGGGCCCTAGGCTGTGTAACCTGAGATTCTGGAAAGCAATCCCAAAGAAATGAGCAGGGGAGATAAATGCAGCCAGAACCCATCCTGATACTCTTCCGAGTAGTGTATACAGTCCCCTTCAGGGCTCTCTTGTGGTAGTGATTGTTTTCTACACAACTGTCAGGTACACAGAAATTGCCCTGATCTATAATGTCCACATGGCTTTCCTTCCTTGTGGTGTGGAGGGGAGAAGAGGCAGTCTCATAAAAACACAGCTAGTCACGGGCGGGGCAGGGGGCGGCAGGGGGTGACTAGCTACTTTCTCCTCCTACATGATTTAAGAGACTACAGAGAGCGAAGGGAGGAAAAATCCATGGCAATATAGAACATATGAACTTGGAACAAAACCAGGAAACAAAGGCTCTCAATTGAATTCAACTGCACAACTGGCTTTCTCTTTTTATTAGATAAGACTATTGATGCTGCAAATATTTCAACCCAAGTCTTGTCTCCTGCACAAGCATTTTCCCTTCTTCCTCCATAACTGTCACCTCCCGTTACATCACAAGTTGTTTTGTTTTAATCCAGTTTGTTAATATTGTACAGTACTTCAAAGATGTGAAGTGCTAAGCATTATTATTAATATACAGCTTAATGGAGTATTACTTGCATTGCTAATATGTAGCTTTTCCCTAGGAAGTGGGGAGGGGACTTCTTGTTAACTAACACACACACACACACACACACACACTTTTATCTGTGCATTAGGACTTAAATATGTGTTTCATCTCCAAATCTGTACTTGTTGATTTCATTCATTAGATTTCAGTAAGCATCCAGTTCATTTCAGAGCAGTGTAGTCTGTTGGAAAGGGGGGAAAACAGCTTGCTAACTTGTTAATTACTGTATGTGGGTGGGGTTTAGCTGTACCCTGCAGAAAGCTGAGTTCTTTTGCTTTGCCTAGAAAGCTGGCTGGGGGAGAACAGATTTCAGGTTTTCAGAGTACAATTTCCTTTGAGAGGAAATAGCTGGTAGAAAACTGGGAGAGATGAGTCCTTGCTTGGATTTAATTATTTGAGAAACAGTGTTCCATCCTTGGTATTTTTGTGGTATTTTTATATTGATTGGGCTTAGGCTTCATTTGGAGTTTATGTGTATTTAGTTTGTTTTCCATTTGGGGGGCCTGATCCTGCACTCCCAATTATTTGTCTGCAGAAGGGGTCCTGTGGGCCCTTTATTTTTATTTCAATAGTAGAGGGGGAATTTAGTTTACATAAATGGTAAATTGTGATAAACTCTTGTTAATACTGCTTGCTTTTCTTCCTTTGACATGCGCACAACCCCGAAAAAAACCTTTAAAAAAGACAAGAAAACAGCCTTCAAACCTAGTGAGCTCTGGTTAAAAACTAGTGGACCCAATCCTTCTAAGTTCCTTCAGCTCCCAGTGGGGTTTTTGCAGACTAAAGTTTGTGGTCCTGTTTTATCTTAAGTTAACTGATTGCCAGTTAGCTAACAGAGTTGTAAATGCTAGACTAAATGCAGAGGCTCCACAAACATTGTTCCAGGATTCATTCATTTTTGGCTTGACCTACAGGACGCAGCCTTTCAGGAGTGCTCCGCGCTTGACAGGATCAGACTTATTATGGCCTGAATAAGAAGAAAGTGTGGCCAGGCTTTTCACCTTGAGTGTCTACAGAGAAAATAGTGACACATTGCTAGTTTATAAAATGGGAGGATGGGTACCATGACTCCCAAGTGTGTTTTTTGTTTTTGTTTTTCATTTTTTCAGTATTCAAGAAACACATTGACTGAGCTGTTTACCACATGAAACAAAGCAGGGCTAGGATATTTTCAGGCCACTAAACTTGGATTTCAGACAGCCAACTTGGACTGACACACTGCTACAGCAGATTGGCACCGGGAAGTGAGCAAAATATGCATCTGTCTTTGTGCCAATTTTAGGCCAGGCTGCTGTTTTGTTTGGTGTCTGGAGAGCTGGTTTTCAGAATTAAACCAGCCTTCAAACTCTTTTTAAACAAGGCTGAAGAAAAAGAGGAACTGAAAGAGATTCCTGTCCAGCATGCGTTCACTGCTCTAGCAACTTTTGCATCACTTTCTGTGCTGTCGCTGAAGATTTTTTTAAAAATTGTTCCATAGTAAAATAGTTTATACATTGTATATATAAACATGCCACCACAGAACATTTGCAAGCAAGGAGAAAACATCTCTGTGGATTAGAGTGAGGGTGGAGTGTCATTAACTCATTCCAAATGGAAGTTTTCTTTAAGACAAGCAGAAGCTTCAGTGATTCCTTTGCAGCTGTGACAGGCCACTGTACCTGAACATGACACTCCATCAAGCAGGGAAGCTAAACAGAGAGTGAATGAAATGCTGAATGCTCTGCTCTGCCCCAATAAATGTTTTTTTGTTGTTGTTTTTTTTTTCTCTCATGGCATCAGAGGCTGAAGTGACCTGAGTTATATTCACCGGATGGAGTATGATTTGAACCCTAAACATTATCCATGTTATGGGGAATGTGAGGCAGGGAAAGGGATTGAGACCTTGTATACATCAGCGAGCTTACAGCTGTAAGATGGCTCGCGTAGCCTCTCTATGCCAATGGGAGAGGGCTCTCCTGTTGATATAAGAAAACCATCTCAATGAGCAGCCATAGCTGTATCAGCGTGAGAAGCTCTCCCACCAACATAGGGCTGTGCAAACTACCTTTTATGCCGGCAAAACCTATGTCGCTCAGGAGTGTGTTTTTTCACACCCTTGAGCGACATAAGTGTTGCCACCATCAGTGATAGTGTAGACATGGTTAAAGTTGTAATCAAAATTTTGTCATGCAAACAGAAAGTGGCTTTAATGGTGAACAGAAATATTAAAACTCTAGCTGATTGCCTTGTTAAACCGTGGAAAGGAACAAATGATATACATGCCACAAGCATTAAATGCATCAGCAGAAACACAAGGCAAATGGCCTGATCCTGCCGCCATGGATCCTGCTGCAACTGAAGTCAGTGCAAGGTTTGGCATTCACGTCAATGGGAGCAAGGTCAAGGGGTACAGTTACGCTGGATGCCCACACCACACAGTTCTGAGGCATTGTGAGACAGGTGAAAAAAATCCAAATGTTTTCTACCACTTGGGAAGTGTGAGACAGGATAAATGCACACCTTGCAATGTTGTGGTGTGATTTATTGCCCAACTGCCTGCCATTTGTTCTTTATTTGTCTATGTAGAATAGCTCTTCAAAAATGGCAATTGTTTTTCATGGGAATGTTTTTAAAATTCATGACAATTTTTGAATTATATTTTTCAGAAAAATATGTGGTTTTACAACACTAATTTTGGTAAATCTATATATGGTTTTCAGTACAATTGTTTGGTTTCTTGTACATAAAGATCTAAAAATATAAATCTATGTAATTGACAAGTGAAATGGTGTTGCATAGCATCTGGAATTCAGTATGTAAGAAAATAAACCAACAGCAGAATCAAAAATAATGTGATTATTTTCTTTAAGTGACAATGGTGCTGAGCAATTATGGCCTGAAACACTTCAGTGGACTTTAGATCAGACCCCTAGACTTGGTCTACACTTAAATGTAGATCAAACTAGCTATGTTGCGCAGGGTGGTGAAAAAAATCACACCTCTGAGCACTGTAGTTAAGCCGACCTCACCCTGGTGTAGACAATGCCAAATAGATGGCAAAATTCTTCCGTTGACCTAATTATTGCTGCTCAGGGAGGTGGATTAACTACAGCAATAGAAAAAACACTTCTGTTGCTGTAGCAGGTATCTACACTACAGGGGTGTAGCAGTGCCATTGTAGCACTGGTATTGGTCACTTAGGCTATGTGTACAATTCTTAGGCAAACATTACAGAACAGCTAGATTCAAAATGAAGAGTTCAGATCAGCATTGCCACCACCCTGTGGTCTGAGCATGTTGGAGTATTTACTTCAACCCCATCCCTGTTCATCTCTGTTTTACAGAAAGCTTTGTAACTCATTGTACAGTATATAGAAATCAGTTAGTTTCATATGTCCTACACTTTTAGAGAATTTCCCCCCTTCGTTCATAGTTTTTATTATACAAGAGACATTTATACGAAAGCAGATCCTTAGTATTTGCATAGTTCAACTACTCCAGCTGCATATTCCCCACCTGAAGCCATAATCCCCTCTGATGGACATAATAATGTACGTCGGAGCCAGTTCTACAGAAAGCCATTGAGATAAATTCATCCCTGATGTTGTAACTCTGTTGATTTCAGTGGAGTTTTACTACTGGGGATTATTTGACACATCACATTCAGGGCTGGATTAAAGCTAAAATGGGTCTGGAACTTCTACATTTTTAGTACCCACGTGTCTTACATATTCCATCTCTGAGGTGGAAGTATGTTGCATGCTGTGCACAAAGTTCTATGCAGTGTCTGACAGCAATGATCATGGTGTACTGAATTTCGTATGGTGCATGGCAGCATTTCAGCAAATCATACCCCTTTGTCATACTTCTTAATGGGCAGACGCTTCAAGATGGGCTATTCTCCCACTTTCAGAATTTTGGAACACTACTTAGTCAGTGCATTCCAACTTTGCAGCACATTGTGTCTACTGGCACACTTCCACCTATTTTGACCCCATACTCCATGCAGCTCTCCTACCAAACTGTGACTCCTGTCTCAGCAGCCTGGACTTTCTCCTGCTGCCATAAAACGGCAACAATCAGATTGTGAGAGACAAAAGAACCACTTGCACTTGGGGAGATAATGCAGGTGCTATGGTATCATTTCTAAAATGTAAATTTGAAAATTCAGTTAAGATATTCAGTGTTGCCCACTCTCACAATTTTATCATGAGTTTCATGATATTTGCTGTTTTTCTTAAAGCCCCAGCTTTATTCTGTTCTAGTCTAGGTTCTGTCCTATATTGGCCATTGCTCATTACTTTAGTTCTGAGCACTGTCCAGTGGTGTGGTAAGCAACTTGACCAATATCTGTCACATATTGTTTGTTCTCTCATCCCCTCCCCAGAGAGAGAAGCATGTGCACTGGAGCGTGTTGTTTTGGTAGCGTGTTTTGTTGTTATATAAATATACCTGTTGCCATGTATTTATATTAGAAAAGGGAAGGTCAAAAAGATGCACTTTGCACTTGGAGCAGAAAGTGGTGAGGTCATGATGGCCCTCAGTTCTTGGGGGTGTTTGTTCCATAGTCTCAGACCGCCCCTCTCCTCCCCAGAGAAAATTCTGTCTCCTGTACAGATAAGCGTTACTATTGTTGTTGAGACTTCCATTGTAGTAGAAGAGTCATGCTCCTGGAGTCATGTGATTAAGTGAGAATCTCAGCTTACTTTTATTTAAAAAAATAAATAAAAGTAAGTTTTCAGCCCTCATGGTTGTGAAGAAAAGCTTAACAATGTGACCCAAGTGCCTAACGGCTCAGACCAGAAGATGAATAAAAGAAGCCTTATATGTCATCTTTTGAAGTTATCTCGTGATTTTTGGGGCCTGAATCATGATTTTTGAATGCTTGGGGTTGGCAAAACTGAGTATTGAGCTTTGTTTTATTTAATCAGTATTGGGGACAGATTGCATCTGGCCACATGTGGAAGTACAAGGCAAGGAGAAGGCATAAGGAGCCCTTTCCTCTTGTATCCCTGTCTAAGGGCCAGGCACTATCAAACTGGGGTAAGTATCGCTGGTGCAATCTTTGCTTTACCCCAGTGCCATGCCCCTATGCTGGGGGCTTGTTCTGGCATAGCTACATCAGTCCAGATATCTGGAATGCAGACTAGCCCCTTGGGTTTTTTTTTAATTCTGGAAGGACAAGGACTAGTGTCAATGGTGTGGGGGAGTGCACGCTGTACCCTTTCAAATGGCATGTCTTAACAGAGTTAGCCCAGGTGATGGGCACCCGGGTCTGAGAGCCTGGATTAGCCAAGCCCAGGTGTGAGCAGCTGCACTTCAAAGCCAGACCCAAGTTACTGTGTCCTCACTGGTGCTGCTGCTCTCCCCCATGAGTGTCGCTACCCAGACTTCAGAGGGCACATCCCATGGTTCTGAGCTGAGCTGCTCTATGATTTTTCCCAGTGAATTGTGGGAGAACGTTGCTGTCTTTCTGGCGCACAGGGGAATTGTGGAAGGCTCTGGAGGACTATCAGCTCTCGAGTGGTTTAGCCTGCATCCTCACTGAAAAGTGGATAGGTTACCAGCCTGAGTGAAAGTGGATCTAACCCACACCCTCAGCCAGGCAGGTAGCCCAGACTGAAAGCACCACCAATTAATTGTGTGAGAGGGTTTTGAGAGTAGAGGAGAGAGGGTTAGGAGCACACCCAGTGGAGAGTCCAGGCTAATGCTGCAGGGAGGACAACCCCAAGCATGTAGCTATGGTTTTGCTCCCAGAGCATTGTGCTTGCCTCAGGGACAATGCCTCTAGGAGTCCTTGCTGGCGTGGTGCTTTTCTGCATTGCCCCAGCCCAGACCTGGCTAGTGACTTCACAGCCACACCCTTTAGCTATCTAAGGTATCACAAATGGGTGCAGTTTGCCGTCAAACTGCAGAGGTTTCAGTTTCAGTCGAAGGAGCGCCTTCCTTTTGGTTTCTTATCTTCAGTGGTTTATTTTTGCATGCTAGTGTATTTCAATCTGCTGCACATACCCTGCACTCTTAGCCCAGCCCCACGTGTGTGTGTGTGTCTCTCGTGCATTTCTGGGTGAAGGAGCTGTGCAGCCACTTGTAGGGTTGTAGAGATGTTACATTTGTCACCACCTGCTGATTCCCCAGCCAGAACTGGGAGCAAAAGAGGTTTCCTTATAGAAACTCCTATGCAGCTGTCCTTTGGGTACTTCTTGTCAATCAGTTCTTTGGCATTGGCCCACCAACAGTGCTGGGGTGGGGGCAGGGGGAAAGGAGGTAACAACATATAACATTTTTACTTCTCTACTTTGTCCTGATTACGCTGCTGCTTCTTGCCACTTCTTTGTATAGGCCAGTACGGCAGTGGGTGTTAGAGGGGTGATTTTTAGCAACATTTCTATACTGCCAAAAGCCCTAGTGTTGATGCAGTTACACCAATGTGGATGTTTTGTTGTTGGTTTGAGGTTTTTTGCCACTGTAGCTTATTACGCTTGGCAAACTGGTATAAGCTATACAGGCAAAAGCTACATCTGCACTGGGAGGGTTGGCTGATATAGCTATCCCGATAAACCTTGTCTAGTGCAGACCTGGCCCTAGTCATTGTTAAAGCTGTGGCTACTACCACCATGCAGAGACACTGCGGGTACATGCACATATTGAGCAGCAGCAAGTCTCAGAGCCCAGGTCGACAGACTTGTGTTCACAGGACTAGGGCTATTGTACTAAAAATAGCTGTGTAGACATTGTGCCTCAGGCTGGAGCTCAGGCTCTGAAGCCCACCCAGGGGAGGGAGAGGTTTCAAAGCCCAGGCTCCAGCCCAAGCTGCAATGTCTACACAGACATTTTTAGCACAGTAGTCTGGGTCCCGCAAGCCCAAATCTGTCGACCTGGGCTCTGAAACTTGCTGCCGTGGGCTGCCTCTTGCTGTGTAGACATACCCATAGAGAGTAGGGTGGATGATCTCATGGAAGAAGCATTGGGACTCAGCAAGCTGTCTGTGGCAGGGCCTGTCTTTTTGTTCTGTGTTTGTACAGCACCTAGCACAATGGAGTCCTGGTCCTAGGCACTACCATAGGACAAATTAATAATAATACAGTAAAAGCTTTGTTATCTGGTATGTTGGGGAAATGTGGGGTACTCGAAAGTCAAAAATTCTGGTTAACTAAGAGTTATATATACCAATGGAGGGAGGGAGAGTGGGTGCAGGCGGGGGCTCGGGGCAGGGGGTTGTGGTGCGGGAGGGGTTTCAGGGTGCCGGATTCAGGCGGCGCTCTCCTCAGGTGGCTCCCCAGAAGCAGCAACATGTCCCTGCTGCTCCTAGATGGAGGCGCGGCCAGGCGGCTCTGCGCACTGCCTCCGCCCGCAGGCGCTGTCCCCGGAGCCAGCACTTGGGGTGGGGTGGGGGCAGCACATGGAGCCGCCGTGGTCTTTCCTCTGCCTAGGAACAGCAGGGACATGTTGCTGCTTCCGGGGAGCCATGCGGAGCCAGGTAGGGAGCCTGCCAGTCCCATGCCAACCGAACTATTAATGGCCCAGCCGCCAGGGTTCCTTTTCAACCGGGCGCTCTGGTCAAAAACCGGACACCTGGCAACCCTATTTAAGATTTGTATTGGGAGATATCAGAAATGCTGGTTTCTAGAGCTTTCCGGTTGGTAAAGTGCCGGGTAACACAGCTTTTACTGTAATAATGAGATTTTGGTTTTATTGTAATAATGAGATTTCAGGTTCAGTTCTCAGCTCAGCCACAAACTAACTGTGTGACGTTAGGCAAGTCACTCAATCTCTCTCCCTCAATTCCCCGTCTGTAAAATAGGGATAATATTTCTCTACCTACAGGGTTATTGTGAGAATGAAATCCATGGGTGATTACCCTCAGATACAGCTATGATGAGGGTAATATACTGGATAGAGAAATGCATCATTAAAAATAGGTACCTGGGTTTTGCACACAACATATGCACATTGGGGCAAACCCACAGACATTTTTGTGTGCAAACTATGCAAAGTGTGTGCAGAATGGGTGCTTCTATATGCCCAATCAACTGTCTGCTCTGTGCATGCAACTGAATGTTTTGCACCAGCAAATACTTGTTTGTACACAAATTAAACGGTCCATGCTTTAGGAAATGAGTGCCTTATGTGTCCTAAACATTAATGTTGGCTGGCACGCTGGAAAATACCAATGTTCTCAGAGTTAATAACACCTCTTGCCACTAAGAAGAAAAAAAAACCTCTCCCATGCTCTTTTCTTTGATGATCAGTTGAACACAGACAACTATAAACTTGCGGGAAATGTTTTGATGTGTTGCCAGGAACAGACAGTTTTTCTTTTCTAGCTGACCTCTTTGATATTGTGTTGGGATCTCAAGAACTTTCTCTGGAGGGCTTCGAGAAAAATAGGTCTGGTGCTTTGACTTTTGGAATCTGCCCCGTCGGGACTAAAATAAAATTTCTTTATAATCTATTACTTCCTGCATTGAAGGAGCTTGCAAGATCTGCCAGAAAACACTGCCCTTTTCTGCTGTCGCCACTGTGAGGCCAGGCAGTTGATTCACAATGGCCATTGTTAGTAGCAAATGGTTAAAGAATTATCCCATGAATGATTGTTTCAGGGAAGTGACTTGTTTTTGATTGTAGACGTTTAAAAGAATATGAGTCATGACTGCAGAGTATTTTCCCACTAGAAATTTTTTCATGAAGTCCACAGTATCCATTCAAAACAAAAATGAACAGGAATTGAAAGCAAGTCGTCTGATTGCAACAGACATCAAATCCCATCTTTAGATCTGACAATCTAACTACTTGAAAGGAAAACAGATGTTCTCTAAAACCATTAGATGAATCAGCAACATTATTAATAAGATCAAGTTTGCTGGAATAATTCAACTAAGCTGCAAGTGAACCAGAGGGCAATTCACCCCAAATCCATCCAGCGACTTCATATTTCATTAGTTGGCAGCACCTGCAAAAGAAATCTCCCAGATTCTGCCCCACATTGCTTTCCGTACCAAAGGAGTTCCCATCACAACTTTATTTTCCACATGTCTATGAGTGAGTGGAATCGATTTCAGATGATGGGAACCTTAACTGCCAACATCTTTAAATGGCTGCTCACATCTGGCATGAGTTCCTTTTACTTGTATGGGCCAGAAATGCAAATGAATGAATACCATGATGAATTTGCAAAAGGAAGTTGTTGTTTTATCATTATGTTTTGATTAGTCCATGGTTACTTCTGCTTTGCAAGATGGCAGAAGCCATATGATGCCAGGACTTCTCAACGGCTACTGAACTTAACCTGACAAACCCAACCCTTGCCACTGGTGAGGAAAACAAATTGACCCGATGACTTACAAGCAGCTTTGCTTAGCAAAAGAGTAGAGCACAGCTTAGGCATTAGAGTCCGGAGTGTCAAGAGGAATATAGGGACATTGTTTGTTCAGAAAAGACCAGTTTTCTTTGAAAAACAAGGAAAGAACACAATGGCAGTGAACAAACATAACAGGATAGACCGAGTGAAATGTTAAAAAGTGCCTAAGTCACTTAGAGTATGTCTGTACTGCAGAATTTACTTGTGTTTAGGCACCTGGGCTGGGAAGCTGGGTTAGCCAAGCCCAGGTGTGATGTTAAGTGACACTTAAGTCATACCTGTGTAGCCACATCCACATTGGCTCTTCACTAACCCTGATTAAGCATTAGGATTTCTGAGGGCATATCCCATGGTTCTTAGTGCTGCACTAAACTGAACCACTCTAAACATTGTTTTGCAGTGTATTGTGTGAGAACTTGTCTGTCCTTTCCAGGCCCCTGTGTAGACGTGTTCTTAGACTGCCAACTCAGTAAACGAAAGCACTTCCAGCTCAGCAGTCCCCACACTTCTGTCCATAGCTTCCATTGCCATTAGTAGCAAGGCTTGGATCCAGCTCAGGACCATGACCAGGGTCAGGCTTTTGACATTTAATGCAACTCTCATTTTGGCAACAGGAGGTGAATGCCGGGTATGAGACTTGGTGGATGGCATTTTGGCAGTGGCTTATTGCCCTTAGAAAGCAGCGGCATGCTCTACTAAGATCACGCAGGCTCTGTGCAGATGATTTTGGAGTGGACACAGCTGAGGCAGGATTTAATAGCTGTGGAATCCCACTGTGCCCACCAGCAGTTCTGGAGCAGGACCACAGAGTGGTGGTGTGATCACATCATCAGGCAGACCTGGGATGACCAGCAGTGGCTCCAGAACTTCTGCCTGAGGAGGGCCACCTTCATGGATGTTTTGAGGTGCTTGCCCCCCACCATGCAGACTAGAAAGCCCCTACAAGTCCAGAAGTGGGTCACTATTGCCATCTGGAAGCTGGCTACCCCAGACTGCTACAGGTCGATGGCTGACCAGTGTGATGTTGGCAGGTGCTGTGGTAGTGGAGGATTGTGAGGGAATTATTTCTGTGATTTTGCCTGGAGGTGGTGACGATGGCTAATGTCCCTGAATAATTGCTGGCTTTGAGAGAATGAGGTTCCTGAAGTGTGCTATCAGGACTGTCAGTGGCACCCAAAAGGTACCAATGGATATGCCAACCGGAAGGGATACTGCAGGCCTTGGTCAACTAAGATTCATGAACACCAATATGAAATTCGCTGGCATTGTGCATGGTGCCTGGGTGCTCAGGAGATCTGGTATTAATCTGTTTGGACAAGGAGGGGCTGTATTCCTCTCTCAGTAATATGGGTATCAATGGGGTATCTGTGCCCACTGTTATTTTAGGGGACCCTACCTATCCTCTATCTCATGAAGCCCTATTCTGATGGGAGAGGACCTGGAAGAAGGTTTAATTACATACTGAGCAGTCGCAGGATGGTGGTAGAATGTGCTTTTGGCTGACTGAAGGCAAGATGGCACTGCCTATGGAACCGTTTAGGTGTCAATGCGTCCATGCCATTCATGTTATTGGGGCATAATAAGCACTGCCCAACCTATGTCAGGATAATGGAGAGAATTTTCAACAGAAGTCATTCAAAGACAGTGCTGGTTTACAGGCCCAGTCCAAGCAACTGGAAAGTGTGTTTCTGATAACTGGGGCCAGGGGAGCAAGGAAGCCTTGTTTGGCTATACCCTTGCTTTGCAGGGGGAAGTGTGGTGATGTAGAGTACTGTGACTCACCTGTACAAAACCAACAACAGAGCCAATCGGTGCAATGTCACTGTTAGTGGAATTGCACATCGGCAATGTACCTTTTCCCCTTCCCTCATGGTTGCACGGGGGAGAATGAATAGGGTCCATCTGCCCATTCACACTTCCATGCCGGGAATGCATTGATGTGGCTCATTGACTCCCCGTGGCAGAGCAGCGTGCTCTTAAGTCACTTGGATGCTTTTGTGAATGGTACAGAGCAGACTCTTATAGTTTTAACCTACCACCTTTTATAGTCTCTCCCCCATTTGTACAAATTCCCCAGTTTCTCCTCTGGGTTATTTTTTGTTATGCTCCTCACATCGCTTTTCCTGCTCTGCTCCTTTCCTTAGTGGCCCTTTAGTTACACTGGTAATAATTAAATACATTCACTGCATATTTTTTTCTTTCCCGTGGGGGCTTGTGGGCATGGGGAAATAGGAAATGGAGTGTTGAAAAGTGCAACCTTAATAAATCAACAGGCAAAATGAGCTTTTCCCATGTTAAAGGCAGATGCATCGGTTAGTTTCTTATTGAAAATATCTATTTGAAGCTGTGACGTGTTGGGATTTAATATATTTTAACTACCTGCAGGAATGAAACTTCCTATTGTATACAAGGCCCAGCTAACTGCTTTTAAAAAATATACATTTCATCATATTATATTTACATTTGCTTTACATTATGCTATACACTTACTAGATAGTTGACAGCTACAACGTTTTAATAGCTCTGTTTTCCTTCTTTTGTGAAAGCCAACAAGAGTCTGTCAGATTTGGGAGGACTAGAAATTGACCTAGTGTCTCTATTTGCCAAGTCTATGTAATTCCTTATGTAGGATTATTTTCATAAACAAATGCCTTGGTAGGGTTGCTTTAAAAGAAAAAAGTGGCAACAGCCCAGTACTCATGAGCTGCTCTACAATAACAAATCAGCATGCAGTCACAAGCATGACTAACCCTCAGTACTGCCAATCCCAAACATCAAAAATCACAAGTTAGGCCCCCCCAAAATTATTAGATAGGCTTAAAATCACGAGATTTTAAGAACATAATAAATTTGGGGTTCTTTTTCATTTGACCTCTGAGTTTTGAGCTTTTAGGGGACCTTCTGGTCCCAATTTGAAGATTTCCTCTGCAGCCAGGAGGGTTAGAAACTGAAGTGAAAGCTGAGATTGTCATGTAATCACTTTACTCCAGGAGCTCGGGCTTAAAGAGAAATAAATATCACAAGACTGGTGATTAAAATCCTGAAAGTTGGCAACGCTGAATCCTACAACAACAAACTCATATGTTTCCACAGTGCAGGAAAAGATACAGTGAGGAAATGGATTTTGGTTTCAAGATACGTATCTTCACATTGTGAGTAATACCCAGGAGGATTGTTTAGTTTAACAGCTACAGAAGGGTGATCGTGGATAAAATAACTGACCCAAACTTTCACCCAAATCACAGTGGCACTGTATACAGGACATGATAAAACAAAGACTGCAGACCGCTTTTGAGATTTGAAATGTTTCAGTTAACTAGTGGCCACATTTTTCAAAATAGGAGCTCACAGCTACACTCCTAAATCCATATTTAGACATTGAAATAAATGGTCTGATTTTAAATCAGGCTCTTATTTAAGTGCCTAAATCTGAATTTAGAAGCCTAACTTTAGGATTGGATTTTTTTTTAAATATCATGGCCTACCTTTTTGTAACTACGTGCACCTCTACAGTTCCTGGCTTCAGGCCTCAACTTGGCAGTGGAAATAATATAAGAGGAGGCTGCTAATCACAGGCCTTTGGACTCCTCTTTCACATGAGTATCTCAAAGCACTTTCCATCTTTCATTAATTAAGCCATGTAGGGATGTATTTTTATCCCTACTCAACGTAAAGGGAAGCTGTAGCATGGGGAGGTTAAGTCACTTGTCCAAGATCAGCCTCTCTCATGCTACTGGATTTCTGACTTGACTCAAGCCAGGAAGTATTGGATGTATCACAAGAAAGTCTTTTCCTAGAAGATGATGATGTAGAGATTGTGGGAGGGGGCGAGCAGGTGGAGGTTCAGTTTGATCTCTGGACTTTGCTCCAACCTCCTCCTGCTTTGCTGTCTTAGGGTATATCTACACTACGAAATTAGGTCGAATTTATAGAAGTCGATTTTATACAGTCAATTGTGTGTGTCCCCACTTAAGACCATTAACTCGGCAGAGTGCGTCCACAGTACTGAGGCTAGCGTTGACTTTCGGAGCGTGGCACTGTGGGTAGCTATCCCACAGTTCCCGCAGTCTCCACTGCCCATTGGAATTCTGGGTTGAGCTCCCAATGCCTGATAGGGCAAAAACTTTGTTGCGGGTGGTTCTGGGTACATGTCGTCAGCCCCCAGCCCCCCATTAAAGCAACAGCAGATAATCGTTTCACGCCTTTTTTCCGGGGTCCTGTCCACCGGACCTGCTCAGCCCACTGCCTGCCTGGATGATTGGAACCCCAGGCAGGCAGTGGGCTGAGCAGGTCGGCCCGCTGCCAGTCTGGGGCTCCGTCCGCTGGCTCCTGCCAGCCGGGGTCCCGCTCAGCCCCGCTCAGCTGGCAGACCTCGGTGAGGTCGATCGGGGTGCCTGGACAGACATGGCTATTCTCCTCTTAGAGCACCGAATGGGAGTGACTCCAGGTCATTCTCTTCTTTAAGTTTCGTCTCATGGAGGTTCGTCCTGCCTGGAATATCATGCCAGCTGGAGGCTTCTGCCTCAGGCTGCTCTCCCAGCCGGCTTTACCACGCGGTCGCACCTACTCCAGCCTGCTCCTTGCTCCCATGGCTCATGAAGTCTGGACAGCAGTAAGGAGCAATTCAACTTGTGGAATGACAAATCCAGAACGAAGGATTGCACTCTATGGGCCACGTTAAGATTATTTCAGAGTCCTAGATAGCATTTAGTCTCTATAAAAGGCTTCATGAAAATTTTCCCCCACCCCTAACAAAAATGTTAATTTATCAGAGCAGCTGAAAGGGTAAGGAACCTGGGACTATAACTGAGAGAGAGCCTCCATATTATTTAACTCATAATTGATATAATTCAAAGTAAAATTTCACAGCGCGGTCTATTCTACGACTAAAAATGCAGGAGGGGAGTCAGAAAAAGGAACAGTGACTTGTTTCCTCCCGGTTTCAAACCAGTGACGTTTCATGTGTTAGGTGAACGTGATCACCACTACACTACAGGGCTTTTGTGTGTTAGGTGAACATGATAACCACTACAATACGGGGCTTCTCTTTTTTTGCCACAGACTTTGCTGAATGCACAGGAATGTTTTCTGTAGCTACAGAAGCTACCTAATGCAATGTCTATATCTATGGCCTTCCTGCTCACAAAGCAGTCATGCCCCTGCCCAAGGCTGACACAGCAACCTGGCTCGGGCAGGATCGCTAGCGAGGCACGATACTTTTGCCATTAAGCAAACACAGCAATTCTTCCCTGGCCTCTGCCACTGAATGCCTCCATGCATTACGCTGTGCCCTATCAGTGCGGGAGGACTGCATGAGCTCGGAAAACATGTCATCGTGAGTGTGGTTTTTTTCGCCTTCTAATCAGCGATAATCTCAGGGACGGAGATGATAGGGGGAACGTAGACACATTCTGGGGGGACTGCATGGTCACCTGTGCTGCTGAGTGCTGCTGAGTTCGCCACGCTGACCAAACAGGAAATGAAATTCAAAAGTTCCAGGGGCTTTTCCTATGTACCTGGCTAGTGCATCGGAGTTCAAAGTGCTGTCCAGAGCGGTCACAATGGAGCACTCTGGGATAGCTCCCGGAGGCCAATACCATCGAATTGCATCCACACTACCCTAATTCGACCCGGCGATGTCGATTTAAGAGCCCTTTAAGTCGGAAAAAATGGCTTCATCGTGTGGATGGGTGCAGGGTTAAATTGATGTAACGCTGCTAAATTCAACCTAAACTTGTAGTGTAGTCCAGGGCTTAGTGACTCTCCACTGCCCACCTTGCTCTCCTGCCTTCCGAGTGCCACTCCAGGCTGTCCCCTTCCTATCTCCCCTTCTCTCCACCCCACTCAGTGTCCCCTGTCCCTTCCTTGCTTCCATGAACTCTTCCTCTCACCATGGGCAGTGGGTATAATAGGCCAGGGAGGCTAAGCCTCCCCTAAGCCAAGCCCTGTCCCTGCCCATGCTTTGCAAAGCAGGCGGGAGCTCAGCTCTGCCCAGAAGCCAGCAGCCAGCTGGGGCCGATGGGCGACCCAGCGCTGGGACTGACTGGCGGCTCCTCCAGCCTTGGGGCGGGGGGGGGCAGCTTGGGGTTCCGGTGGATGGGAGGGTAGGGGCGGGGCTGCGTGGCTAGCCTCCCCTCAGTCTACATTTAGGAAAATGTGATCCCTGCCCCAAAGAGTGAATAATCTAAATAGACAAGAGGGGGTGTCTGTGAAACTACCGACAGTTGTCTTGCCAACCAATACCCTAATAACTTTGCCTGTATGTTGTATTCCCTTCCTCCATTGTTTATCTGTCTTGTCTGTTTAGGTTGTAAGCTCTTCTGGCCAGGGATCCTGTCTTCATTGTGCTAGGGAAGCCCCGATGCTGATTGGAGCCCTTGACTCCTACCGCAATACAAACAATAATAAATCATAACAGAACTGTGGAGGGATTACAATTAGAGCTGTGCAAAACTCAGCAGTTTTGGTTTGCATGGGTTCCTCCCCTCTGAGTCTGCCCTGTGTTTTGGATTTGTATGCAAAAACTCAAAGCAAAACTCATCCCAAACTACTAAGTGTTGTCTGGTTTGGCGTTGAAACCATGCAAAACCACTGAGTTTTTTTAATGGCTCCCACTGGAAATTATAAATATACCAAGACTCACTCAAAACTCAGCCTAGGTTTGCTGATAAATTCTTTAACCTCTGCAAATTTGATGGAAGCGGGGCAGGACAGATGAAATTTGAGCCACACTTGGAGTTTCATTACAAAGTGGCTAACGAGAAGGCTTCGTCTTCCTCAGCTGTCCACTCAGTGCTGTGTGCCTTTTAAAATTATATTTAAATCACTTCATTTATCTAGAGTGCCCAATTATTCAGTCAGAAGGGAGTAATTAGGATACTCTTAATGTTACTCCAGTGACTTGAGATCAAATCCAGCTTGCTTCACTCATAGAAGTACCACTGACTTCACTTGAGTAATTCATTGCCTCACTTGCCCAAGCCTGCTAAGGACTATCGGGTTGAATAAGCACAGCAGGAGGTAGTCCTTGGTATATGGCACTGCACTTAGGACATGTGTTCATGTGGCTGCCTTAATTGCCTGTGGATCATTCTGTTGTAACCATTGTTACTGAACTCTTGTTATGTCAGAATAAGCTGTGTCCGCCAATCTGATTTCTGAAAGTCTGGCCTTTATTCCTAGAGAGATGTTTTTAAAATGTTAAATCAACCAATCAGACAGAACCGTGTGTGTGTGTGTGTGTGTGTGCACGCATAAGTTCTTTGCTGGATCTGGGCCAGGTTGCTCATCACCTTGCAAGATCAAATCGGTAATCAATGCCTCAGTTTCTCCATCTGTAAAATGGGGATAATAATCCTTCCTTCCCCCAACCTGTGCCTGTCCTGTCTATTTAGAATGTAAATTCTTTGAGGCAGGGGCTGCATGTCACTGCACTGGCTGAGGAGCTGCCCACCCCATGGGAAGCAATGGGGACCATTGTGCTTCAAAGAGGCAGAAAACCTCTTTGCTTGCTACTGTACCTCTGCCCTGTCTCCTTTGGAGCACTGCATGCTCCCTGGGGAGTATGGAGCTGGCAGTCCCTGCATTTCCCAAGCACATTATTTGCCATTCTGTTGGGCTGTCATAAGGGCTGTGCACATGAGGGCAGGCTTCTTGTGCCTTCCCCACTCCCGCACTGCATAGACATGTAAGACCATGGCCACTCTAGGGGAAAAGGTATGTTTTGAACATGTGTTAAATAACATGTATTAACTAACGTACATTACAATCTTAGTGTAAACAAGGCAGGTGTAATTTTAGCTGGTCAGGGCAAATCTAAGAGGAGAGTCTAGAGGTTTTTTTTAGTGTAGACAAGGCCTAAGCATGGGAGCACAATCTGTCTCTTGGAGACCGTCCAGCTCTGCGTTATGCTCTTCCCTATATATAGCTCGTGCAGTAGGAGATAGAAGCCTCTGCTCCATGCCTCAGCGTGGCAGTGGATCTGTTCCATGGATCCTCAGGGCTGCAGTAGCCCCTACAGCTACAAAACCATATGCTCGTCAGTGTATGCATAGAGTCCTTGGCCCCACCCCTGTCTCACACCCATCATCTTTCTGGGGCAAATGGAGGGCCTCACAGAGCTTTGCTGTGAAGCCTGCAGGAACTGCAAACCTTGGAGTGGAATCCCCACAGCCCCTGCAAAGCAGAGCCAAAGTAGTTCTGCTGCAGTCAGGTCCTTCTTCACATTTGCAGTGGGGGGGTGGGATTTGACCCCTGGTTCTTTTAATACCCAAGTGCTGATGCACAACTATTGTTATATTCAGGCACTTTTTGGTGCCTTCCTTAAACTCAAGGCTGGAAAAAAAATATCAATGCAGCTGCAGTTCAGACCACTGTTTTGTTGTTGTTGATGGCACTTCAAAAGGATTAGTTCTGGTGAATTCGAGCTGAAGAGGAGGCCTTACTTTCATCATTGGTGGTTATGTCTAGGACGCATACTGAAAAGATGATAACTCAGATGCTTCAAGTGAATTTCCTAGTAAACCCAGTGAGCTACCTCCTGAGCCTGCTTCCATATACAGAAGTTAGACGACACAGGAGCTGTATTCCTATTTGCTGATGAGCGCGACGCATGTGATCGCACGAAATGGAAATACCCCAAGCCGCCTTCTCAGCAGGAATGTTTTCCTCCTCTCTGAAATGTTGCTGTTGTGAGAAAATGTCTCAGAGGACTCTTTCACACAGATTATCGGGCTGTGTGACATCCCTTGTTTGAATGCATGGAGGAAGTGAGCACAGTGTTGACTAAAACTAAACTATAGATCATAACTTCCAGGACATGAATTCATAGGCATTGTTATTTTTATAATATTTTCATTATGCATTTACTACTTGGTGCAGACACACAAGCATATGAGATGCTCCTGGGATTTGAAATACAGAACATTAAAAATTTTGCCCATCATTTTTGTAAAATGTATTTGTTAGATAAAAGATACAAAGATTTTTTTCATTCTGACAAACACCGATATACAAAGCTTAATATAATAGATGATTCCTACTGTAAACAGGTGGACATTTTCTTTCACAACAAATAGCCCAAGTGTTACTTTTTGTGAATACGTCTTTGAACATACATTGCGTGTTCTAGATCAGTGCTTCTCAAAGTCGGGCCGCCGCTTGTTCAGGGAAAGCCCCTGGTGGTCCGGGCCAGTTTGTTTACCTGCCGCGTCCACAGGTTCGGCCGATCGTGGCTCCCACTGGCCGCGGTTCGCCATCCGAGGCCAATGGGGGCTGTGGGAAGTGGCGCGGGCCGAGGGATGTTCTGGCCGCCCCTCCCCGCAGCCCCCATTGGCCTGGAGCGGCAAACCGCAGCCAGTGGGAGCCGCGATCGGCCGAACCCACAGAAGTGGCAGGTAAACAAACCTTTCCTTGAACAAGTGGTGGACCGGCTTTGAGAAGCACTGTTCTAGATTACTTTAAGATAGCGTCCCAATTCAAAGGTCACGGCAGGGAGGCTAAGTAAGCAGTTAAATCTGAGGGATTCTAGATGAAAAAGCCTATAGAAGTACATTATTTTATTAATGAATTTTCAATTGGGGAAACATCTGGGCCTGAACTACAGTATTTTCCTATCTTCCCCTTACTGCAGAAACGTCTAGGGAGGACCTCTGTGGATCTGAGCTCTGCCTCAGAACCTCAGAAAGGCTGATAAACCAAGGCCTTAATGAAACTTGCAGGGCTCCCCAAAGGACAGCACTCTGAAATCTCAGCAGGTCCTTCCCATATCTTTGCACCTTGACGGTCATGTTAGTATATGCACTTTTTTCTTATTGCTGTGCATTTTCTCTGCAATAAAATCATATGGAAGAACAACAAAAAAGAAAGCAACACAAAATATTGTCTACTCTCAAAGCAAGATCTGTATTATACTTCACCCTCATGAGCACCAGGATATGTAATTCTAAAGACCTGCAAGAAGGATAGTAACTATAGCAAACATTTTTATTGAACAGTGCAATGGTATGCAACAAAAAGCTCAGCCAGGCTTTTGTTGGCTTGACATGTGTCTCAACAGAAAGAAAGCTATCTGGCAATTACGGCCCTGCATCCTCCACCCTGTTTCCCATTGTTTGTCAGCTACAGGTACAGGGCAGTGCCTCTGCCACAAGCATCTTCATAGCTTTTGCAGGTAATCCATCTGGCTCAGCAAAGTTCAAACAGGACTCCTCCCTTTCTGTACTTAAATTGGTGCTTTATTAGCCTCTCCCCTGGGGTTGTAGCCATGCTGATTTTGGAAATTCTCGTCTATTTCCAAGCCAGAACGGAAAGTAAAATGTCCACAATTTAGATTCTGGATTTGGAAAAATCTACCTTACTGTATCTCCTACTTTAAACTTGCATTTTGCATAAGGTAGTTTGAGAGAGAGAGAGAGAGAACGGGAGAGAGAGAGTGTGTAATATATTTATGCGCACACACACACATGCATATAAATATATAATATGCTATACATGCAAATTTTCAGCTTGACAGGGGGAAAAATACATGTCCAGTCCTCTCCCTGCTCACTCCCTGACGTATTAAACCCCAACTTTCTACTTTTTGATGTATTCTTTACCTCCGAGCAGTGAATGATCAAGTTTTTGGCGTAAGTATCTCTCAAACATTTACCAAGCAGCTGTGTGAGGATGCTGGCCCTTTCAGGGATCACTGCTGCAAGTGCTGAGCCCTTTGACCCCAATCCAGCAATGTACTTGATGTCAGTGGGACTCCGGAGATGCTTACAATTAAGCATGGCCTTAAATGTTTTGCTCGATTGGACCTGGAAGGCATAGGGCCTTGTAGGATCAAGCCCTTACTTTGCATTGATATATGGACATATTTAATGTTATGTAACGACCGAGTATAATGGTGTTTACAAGATAAAATCATAGAGATTGGAATTCCACCCAGTACCTTTTGGATCTTTCCAAACTTGCTTTAAAAGATGTTGGCTGCAGACCTGGTATAAATGAGCCTTCTGCTGGAATAGAAAAAAGTCACTTTCGTGATAAGTGAGGCTTTGGCAAAAACAAACAGGTGCAGCAAAGCAGGTCTAAATCTCTAAAGGCAGCCCTACCCTAGGGTGGTGTAACTGATAATATTTTACTTCTGTTTTAATAAGCAAACAGTGGTGTTTTGTAATCCAAGCAATTAAAATACCTGAGTGGTGGGAAAAATAGAAAAATATTTTTATTAATAACAACATATTGCACTTCTGTTATCCAGGGATCTCAAATTGCCTTGCAATTTTGAATTAGGCCTCGTAATACTTGTTTGAGGCTAGGATAAGTGTTGTTATATCCATTTGGCAAATGGGTGAGCTGGGAGACTCGAGGCTTGCATTGAAATAATTACATTAGTTTTCGTTCACACCTTTTGTTGTTTCAGTGCAAGTCTGTGCATGGATACTCTCATTTAGATTTACAAGTGCTCTAGATCAGTTTAGCTATTCACCATCTAACAATCTTTTTACCTGTTTAAGTTACATTGAAATAGGACATTTTATGCTGAAATAAGTATCTATGCACAGCATGCCTGAAATAACAAAAGGTGTATATGACAACTGATAGTTATTTCAGTGCAAGTTTGTGACTGGACCTGCCCTTCCACAGGTTAAAGGACTTGTCCGAAGTCACCCAGAGTATGTGTACATAGCAGCTGGGAGCATGCCCCCCCACACTGGTAGACACACACATGCTAGGTCTGTTCGAGTTAGGGCACTTAAAATTGCAGTGTGGACACTGCTGCAGCCTGGGCAATAGCACAGGCTAGCCACATGAGTACAGATCCAGGGTGTCGGGTGGGCTTGTACTTGGGCAGCTAGCCCATGTCGCTGCCCATTCTGCCATGGCCACGCTGCTATTTTAGCGTGCTAATTCAAGCAGAGCTAGCATGCGTCTGTCTACCCAGGCTGGGAGATGCGCTCCCCCAGTGGCAGTGTAGACATACACTGGGGGGTGTATCTGAAAACAGAGCTCAGGTTTGTTGTCTCCCTGGGCCCCATTTCAGTCACTAGACATGCATTCATTTGCTTCCTGGTTTAATCTATTCCCTGGCATTATCATAACCCCATCACCAACCAGCATTCCAGCACTGCCATGCCATTCATGGCATTCATAAAAGTGCCAATATCAAGAGGGAGAAAGAACAGCAAGAGAAATACAAGTGTGTAAGTATTGCGGGTGCTTTAGGTCACAAAATAGTCGCTGGTCCTATCTTCTTCTCCCATACTCTTCCCAAAAGGGAGCATCCTGCTTTTTCTTCCCCATTGCAGGTTAATTCCATTTCTGCTGACCATTGGAGCCATACTACACTTGTTAATAAACATAAGAACTTCCTGGTCAGGAAGTTCTCCTACTTGCTGCTTGAGGCATGGCTCATTGTGTTTTGTATCCTTAGGGTCCTTTGTGTCCTTACATACAGGGGTTTCACTCAACATTTTAGCTGGCTCTAATCTCTGTGGACCCACCGCTTCTATCCTCTAACTAACTCAGTCAAACCTGCTCAGTTTCACATGATCTTTGTCTTGCCTAAAGCACAAGAAACTGCAGGTTTCATATAACTCAGTGTGAAACAATAAGTCACCCTAGATTCGTATGATTCACAAGCCCTAACAAATCCTTTGAATGACCTTCTCTAAGTTTCTAGTTTGTAATAACATTCAAAAGCAATAAAGATCCAATTTTTGTTCAGATTTTGGAACCAAATTTGAAGCCAGTTGTACAGGTTGCCTACCTAACTGTTGGTCTCTAATGCCAATATTGCACAGGTAACATCCAGCTCTACTTATCCTTCTCCTCAAAAGCTAATGGTACCACTTCCCAGCTGTACCAGAGCATAAGCATAGGTGCTGGAACTAGGGGTATGGGGGGTGCTGCCGCACCCCCTGGCTTGAAGTGGTTTCCATTGTATACAGAGATTACAGTTTTGTCCAATGGCTCTCAGCACCCCCGCTATAAAAATTGTTCCAGCACCCCTGAGCATAAGTACGATCAGTGTTTGGGTGAAAAGTAGCTGCGGAACTAAAGGAAAACAAGACAAAAATTGATACAAGTAGAAAGAGGGGAAAGACAAAATGCAGCACTCCTCTCCATAGTTTTCCTCATAAAAATAATTCATAATTAGCCACTAAAATTGATTTATTAGCAGTCAACTGAAATTCATTAGACTATCTTAAGAATTTCTATGCCCCCCCATTACCAGAGTATCTGAGCACCTTACAATCTTTAATGTATTTATCCTGGCAACAGCCCTGCAAAGTAGGGAAATACTGTTATTCCCATTTTCCAGATGAAGAACTGAAGCACAGAGAGACTAAGGCCCAGACCCCCAAAGGTATTTCAGTAGAAGTTGGAAGCCTAAAGACCTGTGTGGATCTGAGCCTAAGTGGCTTGTAGAATGTTAGAGGGAAAGTTTATACCACAGTTGGGAATAGAACCTGGCTTTACAGAGTCCAAAGCTAGCCCCCAATCACTGGACCATCTCTCCTCTGTAGTACTTACATCTCTGTTAATCTAGCCCCTCCCCCAACTATAATGTCTGAGCATTGCCCTAGTGGTGTTATAAATAACAGACTCTCCCTATAGGAAAAATAGACTGATCATTTGCAGTGGGTTTTTTTCTGTTTATGTCTGTGTGTGAATGAATGGTAGAGCTTATTCTTAGATATGAGTTGCAAGACTAATAATAACGAGTCCTGAAAATGTCATTGCCCTATTAGACACACCATCTAACAACTGCTCTAGGAAACCTTTGGTGCCTAGAGGTTTATCGTTTACTTGGATGGGCAAGTTAGTCTTGTCACTGGACTCAGTTTCACCAGAGACACTCAAATGACTTAACGTTGGGTGAGCTTTTGCTGCATTTGAGTTGAGAAGGATATAGAGGGGCTTCTCCCTCTCTAGAATTATCCTTCCTGATGCAAGATCTGTGGCAAACTGAGTATCCGGCAGGGATGAGGTGAGCTAACCCCAGTCCTACCGTGCCAGTCATGTACGACAGGTCAAGCAACTTGCTGGCAATAAGATCCTGGATAATGAAAGAATTATTGACCTAGGGGACTGCATTGATCAGCATGAGTGATGCAATAGGTGCTGCCTATCTGACCACCTGTCATGTTTGTAAGGCATTTTTTTCCCATGCTACATAAGCACTATGCAAAAATTAATGAAAGCATTGAGAGTGCCATAAATAACGTTATTCTCACAGCCACTAGAAATGCCTAGCCAGACCAATAAATGGATAGATATAATTTATGTTAGTAGAGATTTAACACAGCTTTAAGAAGAGGAAGTAAAAGCAAAAAAATTCAGATAATGGAGGGTGTGATACCATGCTACTTACACCAAGGATTGTGCTGCGAACCAATAACAAGACCATCGCATCCAGCTAACTGGAGAGTCTGTCTAACCTCCCTAGTCAGTTGTTCCTTGGCACAATTAAAAGTGCTTAGTATTTTTTCCAGTGCATCTCTCTGTCTAATGTTGTTTGGGGCTGAAAAAAAATTGGCAGCTTATAATGAAGCATATGTTGTGAAATAAAGGTGTGACTCATAAAAAACTGCATATGTGCCCTTTAGTCTGGGCCAGCTTTGATTTTTTTTCACCCTGGTTTTACAGCAGAACTTGTAGCCACAACCGTGTGACTAGCTAAGAAATGGCAGTGCATCATGCAGGGTGTGGTTGCACTGTGATGTCGCAAATACAGACGGCAAGATTACAAGGAGAATCTGAGCAGGCCCTGAAAGGGAAAAGAATGAAAAACCTTACAGCAAAAAAACCCAACCCATATTTCCATCACTAGAGAAATAGTTAAACAATTGCCAACGTACCTGTTGGAGGGGTGGGGATGAGGGAAAAAAGCAGTTTCAAGGGATCCTCTATAATACCTTGTCTACACACAAAAAGTTGTATTACTTTAAATTTTTCCAGTATAGTTAAAGCTGCACAGAACCCCTCTAGCGTGGACGCAGTTAGAAAGGTGCCACTATAGCTGTTCCCATATGGGAAGGGGAATAAGTTCTACTGGTATAAGGCACTTTTACATGGGTACAACTGAATCCACACTAGGGATCATCCCACTAGAACTGTTCTGGTTAAAAAAAAAAAAATCACACCCTCAACCAATATAGTTGTGCTGCTACAAAATCTGTGTGTCAACCAAGCCTAACTCAGAAATAAGCAGACAGCTGTGAGTCTTGAGAGCAGCCCAGTGATGAAGTGTGGACAGTGTATTACAGCAGAAGCTGCAATTATAAGCAGACTTCTTAGCATGAAGGTTAACCATTATGACTGTGGTGTAGGGAATTTAAGACTATAGAGCTCACTGAAAGAATAGCAACAGGAAACACCCCAGGAACAAACTGCAGAGGAATAGACATTTGTGTTTTCATTTAAACAGGAAAGGGAGATGGAAACCAAAACAAATGAAACTATACTTAAAATAAAGGTTAATATATTCTAGGCCACTAAAGGCCATAACACCTGACCTAAGAATGGGTGGGTATGTTTGGGATAAAGGAAGGGAGGATTGGAAAATGGAGGAATTATATAGATAAGTTTAATGAAATGAAAATAAACAAGAGATATCTGGTAAGAGGTAGGGGGACTAAGTCAAACAAGATATTCAGATGGATTATATATTTATTTTTAATGTTTCTGAGGGCCGTATCTGTCAGAACAACAGATTTCACTGAAATTAGCTCTGTTTTTCTTTTTTCCTTTTTTAGAACCTGATCATTGAAATCAGTGGTAAAACTCCCATTGTCTTCACTGAGAGCAAGAACTGATCCTCCATATTTTACTCTTAAGGGAGTGGGATGAGGAATTGTGCCGATGCACAATGGCTTGCAGAGTTGGCCACTGATTATCTGTTTAGTCGTGTAATTATTGGGGTTACTCTGTATCCCAAACCTCTAGGGTGCCAGTAGCATGTCTGGTGTACCGCATCTCAGAGGGCAGTACTGTAGGTGCTTCGGCAGCTAGGCCTTGTAGCCCTAGTGGGTCCCAATAACCACTCAGACACAATGCCAAGGGAAGGTTTTTACTAGGGCTGGCAGGAAAGAGGAAAGGTTGCAAAGCCCTAGGTACAGAGGCTTAAACAGTTCCAGTTCAAAGTGAGCAATAGCGGCTCCTGTTTGGGTCCCTGGAGCAGTCCAATCAAGAGTCAAGGCTCTTCAGGCTCAGTGCCCTCTCCAATCCAGTCTCTATTCAAGCTAATAAGCATCTGTGCATTTCCAGGCCAGGCTCAGTTAGCGTCTCTCTTTGGGGCTGCTATTGTCCTGGTTCCCTGCCCAGTCACTGTGGCTCCCAGCTGTGATGTCTGGCAACCACAACCTGTTCCACATGCAACTCGACATACAGGTCCTGGGGCTTCTCTGCAGCTGCCTGCTGCCATGCAGCTCCCACCCCTAAACAGAGTCCTGCCACTTTCCGGGCAGTAGCTTTCCTCTTAAATGGCCTGGGGAAGTGCAATAGGGAGTGGGCTGATGGGAAACATAATCCCAGGAAGAAGGGGATGCACAGTGGGCAGGGGGTCTGATGGGAGTTGTAGTTCCCTGTTTTGCAGATCTATCAAAATATTCACACAGTGAAATCTCTATGAAGGTGGCATCAATATGGGTATTTCGCTAGATACCTCAATTACCCAATCTGGCACCTCATCTTCTGCAAGGGATGGGTAGCATAGGCTCCAACTCTGTGAGTGCTCCAGGGCTCGAGCACCCATGGAAAAAAATTAGTGGGTGATTAGCACCCACTGGCAGCCAGCGCCTCGCCCTCCCTCAATGCTTCCTACCCACCGGTGGCCCCACCGATCAACACCTTTCCTTCCCTCCCAGTGCCTCCCGCCCACTGCAATCAACTGTTCCATGGCATGCAGAAGGCGCTGGGGGGAGGGGAAGGAACTTGGCGGGAAGAGGCAGGGTAGGGATGGGGCCTTGAGGGAAGGGGTGGAGTGGGGGCGGGACCTGGGACAGAGCAGGGTTGAGCACCCCCAGGGAAAGAAGGAAGCTGGCGTCTGTGATGAGCAGTGATTAAGTCTCAAATTCCAAGTCAGTCCATATCCATTTGCAAAAACCTCCTGATAATGGGATCAAGTTAAACAAAGTCTTTTTAGACTCAGACTATAAGGTCAGAAGGGACCATTGTGATCATCTGGTCTGACCTCTTGCACATCACAGGCCACAGAACCTGACCCACCCACTCCTGTAATGGACCCATAACCTGTGGCTGAATTACTGAAGTCCTCAACTCATGATTTAAATACTTTAGGTTACAGGGAGCCCACCATTTACTCACGTGACGCAAACCCCATGCTGCTGGGGAAGGTAAAAAACCCCAGGGTCTCTGCCAATGTGACCTGGGGCAAAATTCCTTCCTGACCCCAAATATGGCTGGGATGATTTAGTTGGGAATTGGTCCTGCTTTGAGCAGGGGATTGGACTAGATGACCTCCTGAGGTCCCTTCCAACCCTGATATTCTATGATTCTATGGCAATCAGATGGACCCTGCACAAGACCCAGCAGCCAGACACCTGAGAAAGAATTCTCTATAATAACTTAGTCCTCCCCATCTAGTGCCCTATCTCTGACCATTGGAGGTACTTGCTATTAGCAATCACAGATGGGCTATATGCCATTGTAGGCAATCTCATCATACTATCTTCTCCATACATTTATTAAGCTCAATCTTAAAACAAGTCAGGTTTTTTGCCCCCACTGCTCCCCTTGGAAGGCTGTTCCAGAACTTCACTTCTCTGATGATTAGAAACCTTCATCTCATTTCAAGCCTAATCTCATTAATGGGTAGTTATATCCATTTGTTCTTGTGTCAGCATTCGTACTTAACTTAAATAACTCCTCTTCCTCCCTGGTGTTTGTCCCTGTGATTGATTTATAGAGAGCAATCATATCTCCCCTTAGCCTTTGTTTGGTTACATTAAACAAGCCAAGCTCCTTGAGTCTTCTCTTGTAAGGTTGGTTCTCCATTCCTCTGAGCATCCTAGTAGCCCTTCTCTGTTCCAGTTTGAATTCATCTTTCTTAAACATAGGAGACCAGAACTGCACACATTATTCCAAATGAGGTCTCACCAGTGCCTTGTATGATGGCTATTACACTTCCTTCTCTCTACTGGAAATACCTTACCTGATGCATCCTAGGATTGCATTAGTTTTTTTCATGGCTGCACTTTGGCGGCTCATACTCATCTTGTGGTCACTCAGGTCTTTCTTCTCCTCTGTCGCTTTCAACTGAGAAGCCCCCAGCTTATAGTGAAAATTCTTGTTGTTAGTCCCTCAGTACATGACTTTGCACTATTCAATTTCATCCCATTTCTATTACTCCAGTTTTCAAGGTCCTCCAGATCTTCTCTATGATATTGTATGTATGTATGTATGAAGGTCCTCCTCCATATTGGCAATACCTCCCACACTTCCACTTTTTGTGCCAAGGTTATGAATGAAAATGTTAAATAACACTGGTCACAAAACGAGTCCCTGAGGAACTCCACTAGTAGCCTTTCTCCAGCCTGTCAACTCACCTTTCAGTATGACCCATTGTAGTCTCCCCTTTAACCACCTCCTTATCCACCTTTCAATTCTCATATTAATCCTCATCTTAACCAATTTTTTTAATTGCTGAATTGGAGATCTTCTCAAAGAAAGAGATCACGTTAGTCTGGCATGATTTACCTTTTGTAAAACTATGTTGTATTAAAACAGAAGCAGCCATTTATCTAACAGTAATACCACCAAACCCATATCATGAAGGACATCAGGTTTGATTCCAACTACAATGCCAGGAATGTAAAAGAGCATATAAGACTTTCTACCGCTAAATTGGAATATAAAATAGTGGTGTATATAAATAAAAGTGTGTGTGTGTGTGGTATGTATATTTTAGGAAACAGAGAAAGCTTATTCTGAACGTACAATCTTCCAGGTTCTTAGTATCCTGATCCCAGTCCAGCAAAACATTTAATCATATGCGTAACTTGAAGTCAGTGCAACTATTCATCTGCTTTGAGCTAGCACATGTTTGACTGCTTTACTGGTTTGGACCCAGGGTGCTCAGCACCCTGCAGGACCAGGTCCTAAAAAAATAAGCCTCTGGTGGCCTCTCTGAAGTGGTGATCCAGTTGATAGTAGACAGGTATCAATATCATAAAAGCGCTCACCATAATTCTTACTTGTTGGCAGTCTCAGCAAAGAGCACAAGATTTAAATGGCCATAATATTTCATCTCAAAGGTGGGTCTTCTAGTTCATGGTTGAGACTAATTGGATAGGTAAGGAGAGGAAAGTTGCATTGAGGTTACCTGCACTCTATCCGTTTTATGGATAAAGGACTTTAGTCTTCAGAGCTGTCAATCTTTGGGCAGCACTAAGAGCACACCATTTTTTTAACTCTTAAAAAATTTACAAGGTTTCAAACTAGCCAACAGGCAAATTGTGTTTGAATAATCTGATGTAGTTGTAGGCATAGAAGAGCTGGTAGAAGTGCCCATAAATCTAAATATAGGCTTTGCTGTACCTTATCAAACCATTGAACTGTTTAGCACAAGAAACAGTACCATGTGACTTAGAGCGTGTCTACTTGAGAAAATGGTACCAGTTCAACTAAATCATTAAGGAATTGTCTTGAGCTAAATCAAGTGTACATACAAAGGGGTTTCACCAACTGAACTAAATTAGTTTCTTAACTAATTTAGTTAAAATGGATACACATTTTCTCAAATAGACAAGTTGTCTTCCACAAATAATGAGTGGTGACTATTGAGACACAGGGTATGTCTACACTGGCAGAGTTACATCGCAGGCAGTTACACTGCCATTCAGAGAGCGCTGAAGGGAAACCACTTTTGTGTGTTCACACTGTCAGCTGCCTGCGCAATAGTGTGTTCACACTATCGGCACTTGCGGCGGTATTCAGAGCAGTGCACTGTGGGCAACTATCCCACAGAGCATCTCTTCCTCTTCTGCCGCTAAGAGTTCTGGGAAGACGGACGGGGTCACGGGGCATCCTGGGTCCTGTCCCAGGACCCCGTGATGCATTGCTTCGCATTCCAGCAACCCCTGTGCTTCCGTCCACATTTGGCGTCATCTTTCAATGGTTTGTGTACTGCACGCTCTGCCTCTTCGATCTGCAGGAATGGATCCCGCACTGTTGACCAATATATTGCTCGCTCTCACTAACACGTCACAAGTGGCAGTGGAGTTATTCCTTAAACTACAGAGGCAAGAGGAGTTCGACATTGATCTCACCACGCATAGTAGCTATGCCACAAGATTGCTTATGGCATTCATAGAGGTGCTGACCACAGTGGAATGCCGCTTTTGGGCTTGGGAAACAAGCACTGAGTGGTGGGATCACATCGTCATGCACATCTGGGATGATGAGCAGTGGCTGCAGAACTTTCGGATGAGGAAAGCCACATTCATGGAACTGTGTGATGAACTCGCCCCAGCCCTGCGGCACAAGGACACAAGAATGAGAGCTGCCCTGTCATTGGAGAGGCACGTGGTGATTACACTGTGGAAGCTGGCCACTCCAAACTGCTACCGATCGGTTGCTAACCAGTTCGGAGTGGGAAAGTTGACCATTGGACTCATGTTGATGGAAGTGTGCAGGGCCATTAATCGCATCCTACTCCAAAAGACCATGAGTCTGGGCAACTTGCGTGACATTGTGGATGGCTTTGCAAAAATGGGCTTCCCTAACTGCAGAGGGGCAATAGATGGCACGCATATTCTAATTCTGGCACCGGACCACCTAGCCACCGAGTACATTAATCGGAAGGGGTATTTCTCTATGGTTCTCCAGGCTCTTGTGGATCACTGTGGGTGTTTCACGGACATTAACACAGGCTGGTCCGGAAAGGTCCTTGACGCAGACATCTTTCAGAACACTGGCCTGTTCAGGAAGCTGCAAGCAGGGACTTTCTTCCCGGACCAGAAGATCACCATAGGGGAAGTCGAAATGCCCGCTGTGATCCTGGGAGACCCCGCCTATCCCTTAATGCCATGGCTTATGAAGCCATACACGGGGAACCTTGACAGCAGCAAGGAGCGGTTCAACAACCAGCTAAGCAAGTGCAGAATGACTGTTGAGTGTGCTTTTGGCTGTTTAAAGGCCCGCTGGCACTGCCTATATGGGAGGCTGGACCTGGCCGATGACAATATTCGTATGTTTGTAGCCGCGTGCTGTACGCTCCATAATATTTATGAAGGGAAGGGTGAAAGCTTCACTCAGGGCTGAACTGCTGAGGCTCAGTGCCTGATGGCTGAGTTTGAACAGCCAGAGACCTGGGCTATTAGACGGGTGCAGCGCGAGGCCATAAGGATCAGGGATACCTTGAGGCAGCAATTTGAATCTGAAAACCACTAATATTTGTTGCTATGCTCGGGAGTGCAGTGCTTGTAATGCTAGGAGGTGATTGTGATTGGTGCAGATGATGCACTGTGAAGGTTTAAGAAAATTGTCTGTTGCTTTCCAGGGCTCTGTTTGCTTTCAATTAATGGAATAAAGATGGCTTTCAAACCAAAACAATTCTTTTATTAAAAAACAACAACCGGAGGAGAGAGACAAACAAAAAAACACATCAGCACCGTTGGGGATGGGGGAAGGGAGGGTCCCAGGAGGAGGTGGGGTCCCGGGACGATTAAAGATTTGTGTATGTCCAGGTATCATTTGCAACCTTGTCCTTTGGAGTACAGTGCAGTGGGTACTGTTCTTCAGCAGGGCTAAACTGCAGAGGGACGGGAGCTGTACAGGGAGTCCGCAGGGCTGGACTGTGACGGGGCAGGAGTAGAATGCAGGGGGTACAGACTGGAGCCAGGAGGTTGAGAAGAGTGTGTTGGCGGTGTCTGGGGGGAAAGAGTTTTGCGACAGCAGCTGCAGGGCACAGAACTGCTCGGTTTGTAGTGCTAGTAGCGCCTGGAGCGTGTCTGCTTGGCGCTCCATAATGTTTAAGAGCCGCTTGGTGGCTTCATTCTGGCACGCCCCGTTCTCCTTTCGGTCCCTCTTCTTGCTGTCCCGCCACTCCTTCAATTTCTGTTTCTCGGCAGCGGAGTGCATCATAACATCACGCAGAAAGTCCTCCTTAGTTTTCCGTGGCCACTTTCTAATTCTGCGCAGCCGTTCAGCCAGCAATAATAAAGAAGGAGGCTGGGCTCCCAAGGTCATATCTGTGAAGCCAAAATGCAGCATTTTACAGAAGCAGTATTGTTTGCAACACACAGACCACTGATTCACACACCTGTCACCAACTGGCTGACCCCAGGCAACCACACAAGCCATAAGACCCCTAAAATGGTGAGTAACCACATGGGCAGGGGAAATCAGTGTTCCAGGACTGTACTGTACACTGGGCAAGTGGCTCTTAGGGAGAGCTATCACTGTAGGAGGGGCTTATAATCATTACTGTCTCCATGTTTTCCACAGGCTGTGTTCATTATGGAAGATATCTTGCTGCTGAGGGTAAGCAGGGAATCAAGGGAGAGTCTTCTCCAAGACTGCGGCTTCCACCCTGACCCTTATGCGGCTCGCCTGTGTGCAGCAATGTTGTCTCTCCCCCCCCCCCCCCAAGTGATGGCAGAGTGGCATGGGAAAGTTATCCTTAATGGGGCAAGAAACAAAGCAGCACTGCCAAAGAACCTGCAGCAGCGGATTGCCCAGTATCTCCATGAGAGTTCCTGGAGATCTCTGAGGCAGGTTCCCGTGAAGTGAGAGAGTCAATCAACACACTGTTCCACTGCTCAGACTAGGCATGTGGTGGTACGCACATCATACAGACACAAGCCTGCTTTCTGCAACCCTCCTGCCCCCAACAACTCACTTCAGCAATTCCCCAAATCAAATCTGCTTACCAGGGGCCTCCTCTCCTGTTTGCGCTTCTCCAAGATCTGACAGCTGTGACTGGCTAGCCTCCTCCAGGGTAGAGAAGGGCTCCTGGCTGCATGCATCTCTGGCCTCCGAGTAGTCCTCCGCCTCTGGGTCCTCCTCCCCCTCCCCCTCCTTGTCCAAGATCTCCTCCTCCTGCCTAGGTCTACTTTCGACTGGCATGCGAACCACCGAAGTATCCACAGTGGCCTTCGCAGTGGAGGTGGGGTCACCACCAAGTATCGCGTTCTACTCTTTGTAGAACTGGCAGCTTGTGGGCGCAGCACCAGAGCAGCGGTTTGCCTCCCGCGCCTTGTGGTGGGCGTTCCACAGCTCCTTCACTTTGACCCTGCACTGCAGTGTGTCCCGGTCATGGCCCCTTTCTGTCATGCATTATGAAATCTGTCCGTAGGTATCATAATTCCTACGGCTGGAGTGTAGCTGGCACTGGACAGCCTCCTGTCCCCAAATGCTGATGAGGTCCAGCAGCTCGGCATTGCTCCAAGCGGGGGATCGCCTGGTGTGTGGAGCAGGCATGGACACCTGGAAAGATGTGCTGAGACCACTGCACGCATCACTGAGCAAACAGGAAGGGGACTTTCAAAATTCCCAAGGAATTTAAGGGGTGGGGCTCACGGTTGGTCACCTGAGGGCAGGGCAGTAGAGTTCAAACCGATGACCAGAGAGGCGAGAACAGGCATTGTGGGACACCTCCCAGCAGGACTGGCTCCAGGCACCAGCTTAACAAGCAGGAGCTTGGGGCGGCCAAG